>NC_141876.1:485473184-485624700 GCF_056163025.1 Triticum urartu | reverse complement strand
ACCAAGAGACCGGTTGGATGACCAGCCTGTACTACTTTCACCCCCTTTCCTTCCTGTTTGTACCAAGTCCGATGTACATACTAAATTCCCCCACCCCCACTGTCGGTGTCAAAACCGGCGGATCTCGGGTAGGGGGTCCCGAACTATGCGTCTAGGCTGGATGGTAACAGGAGGCAAGGGACACGAAGTTTTACCCAGCTTCGGGCCCTCTTCATGGAGGTAAAACCCTACGTCCTGCTTGATTAATATTGATGATATGGATAGTACAAGAGTAGATCTACCACGAGATCGGACAGGCTAAACCCTAGAATCTAGCCTATGGTATGATTGTTGTTTTGTATGTTGTCCTACGGACTAAAACCCTCCGGTTTATATATACACCAGAGAGGGTTAGGGTTACATAGAGTCGGTTACAATGGTAGGAGATCTACATATCCATATCGCCAAGCTTGCCTTCCACACCAAGGAAAGTCCCTTCCGGACACGGGACGAAGTCTTCAATCTTGTATCTTCATAGTCCAGGAGTCCAGCTGAAGGTATAGCCCGGCCGTTCGGACACCCCCTAATCCAGGACTCCCTCAGTAGCCCCTGAACCAGGCTTCAATGACGACGAGTCCGGCACGCAGATTGTCTTCGGCATTGCAAGGCGGGTTCCTCCTCCAAGTACTTCATAGAAGATTTTGAACACAAAGATAGTGTCCGTCTCTGCAAAATAAGTTTCCACATATTGCCATAGAGAGAATAATATTTACACAAATCTAATCTGCTGACGTATTCCGTAGCATGATAACACCACGGCCAAGCCTTTATTCGAATCGTTTTATTATCCCACCTCAGCGTGTCATGCGAGGCGATTTCCTTGGCACGTCTTGTTAAAGCAGAGATTGTGTCCCCTTATTCTGGGATTCTCATCAATACGGGCGTGGGTAACCCAACTGCGCCATTGATTACGGCGCTTGGAGATAAGCCAGTTTTACCAGGCTGGTGGGGACACGTAGTTGCGTCCACCCATATAAGGGGATAAGGATCCACCTTTTCACCTACGCCTTCTTCCTCCTTTGCCTATCCATTTACGCGCACTCGAGCTCCAGCGCCCAAGTCCGCACTCCCTACCTCAACCTTCTCCAGCCATGTCCGGAGCGAGAGGCAAGTGGATGGTCTCCTCCGTCACGGAGGGGCACATCAAAAAACTGAGGAAGGCCGGATACTTGTCTAACGACATCGCGTACCGGCTTCCCGAAGAGGGGCAGCTCCTCCCCACCCCAAGGCCCCATGAGAGGGTAGTGTTCCTTCCCCACTTCCTCCGCGGACTGGGCTTTCCTATCCACCCATTCGTCCGGGGACTCATGTTCTACTACGGCCTAGATTTCCATGATTTAGCCCCGAACTTCATCCTCAACATCTCGGCGTTTATCGTCGTGTGCGAGGCTCTCCTCTGCATCCGCCCCCATTTTGGCCTATGGCTCAAGACTTTCAATGTCAAGCCGAAGGTGGTGCGCGGCAACCAGGCGGAGTGCGGAGGCGCCATGGTGGGCAAGATGCCCAACGTCTTATGGCTCGAGGGCTCCTTTGGGGAGACCCTGAAGGGGTGGCAATCGGGGTGGTTTTACATCACCGAGCCGCGCGACCCTGAGTGGGTCGCAGCCCCCGAGTTCCGGTCCAGACCCCCAACGCGGCTCACGTCCTGGAAAGAGACGGGCCTGTCATGGGGTAGAAAAGAAGAGGTGACTGGACTGCAAACATGCATCCAAACCCTGGTGAGCAAGCAACTCAAGCTTGTCAATGTAGTCCAGGTTATGCTCATCCGCCGGATCCTACCGTGTCAACAACGGGCCTTCAATCTATGGGAGTTCAACCTGGCGCAACACCGAACTCTGAGTAGGCTCTTCGACACGACGTACGAAGATGCCTGGAAGGTGCTTTTCAAGGGCGCCGAGGCTCCCGCATCCGCTATCGAGGATCGCGGATTCAGCATGCAGCATCATGCTAGCGCGGTAAGTTGTTTGTACCTTTTACAGGGTATTAGTTTTTCATAGTTTAACTCTATGCGGGATCTAAGCTCCCTTACCTTTGACAGGATTGGCAGGCGAAGTCCGGACAGATCGACTGTCTGACTCCTTTGCCCGAAGACCCAGCCAATGCCCGCTTGGCGAAGCTGCTGGTTCCGGCACCCTATGTGGTGCCGGAGAAGAAGGCCATGAAGAAGGCCACGGGGACTCGAAATGGTGCCCGGCGCTAGGAGGTGTCGGGTTCATCATCCGACGGTTCCAAGGCGCATTCCTCCCGTGAAGACGAGGAGGAGGAAGAAGAGACCTCTCCCCCTCTAGCGGGGGGAGAGAAGAAAAGGAAGGCCGCCCTCACTGGGGAGGCCGAAGGGTCCAAGAAGGGGAAAACCCTTCCTCCGGACTACTCCACCGACGCCGACGACGGCGGAGAGGAGTGGCCGCTCAGGGCCAAGCCCCTGGCGAAATCATAAGTATCCGGATACCAGAGTAATTCATAGTATTCCTTTATTGCACAGCTTTCCCTTATGTCGAATATGATTATGCAGCCCACCCAAAGATCGGCTCGACGCGTCGTCGAGCGGTTCACTGGACTCGTCGGATGTGAATTCGCTTCCGACGGCTACCTCCCCCCGCCCTACGGACGACGCCGAAGTGTTGTCCCAACAGGTTCCAAGCCAGGAGAAGCTGGTCCTGGAGGCGCCGCAAGGCGACCTCCCAGACTCCAGGAGTAAAGGGGATAAAACCCCCAAGGGCTCCAAGTTCGGCTCTAGGCCGGACACCGCTCCGGAGCCTTCAAAGGTTCCAGAGTCCGGCGGGCGACCTCCTTCCAAGAGGAGCAAGCCCACCGTGTCGGTGACCCCCGTCCAACCGGAGGCGCCGGACAATCTGTTGGAGGTGCTCAAAGGCGCCTCCATCGACGAGGAGCACCGCACCATTATGAGTGCGGTGGTCCAGAAGGTTCAGTCCGCCAAGAGCGGACTGACTGAAGCTTGTGCTATCCTTTTAACAGGCTTTGAGGTAAAGAATGGGTAAATAATATTACCACATAGATAGTAGCCCCCGATGCTCTGTTTGGCGTTCGGGAAGAAAAGCCGAATAGAGGATCAAATAAAATTCGCAGGAGTCTAACAAAAAGGAGTCAATATGCGTATGCAAGCTTCTCTACTGGCGTCCGCCACACTGACTGCGGAAGTGGACACGCTAAAGCAGAACCTCGAGCAGTCTGAGCAAGAGCTCGGGCGTGCCAAGAAGCAGCTCGAGGACAAGGAAGGTAAGAAATACCTTGTTTAAATATATATAAAAATGGTGCAATTGCAAAAAATGACAGGATTATCGTGGCTATTATAGGGGCCACGTCTGAGGTGGCGACCCTTAAGCAAGCGCTGCTCGAGGCCGAGAAGAGGGCGGCCACGGAGCGCACCGAGCGGGAGAAGTATGAGGCCCAGGTTGGCAAGGTGCGGCAAGAGCTCCAGGCTCTCATGAAAAAACATGAGAGTTTGGAGCTTGACTCAAAGACGCGAGCGTCCGAGCTCGCGGTGGCTATTGAAAATGCCAAGTCTGCCAAGGCCGAATCCCAGAAGACCCTCCAGGAGTTGGATGCGGTGAAAAAGATAGCGGCGGGTAAGGCATTCTTTATGCAAAGCAAACACATAAACGTGAGTTACTTGTTACTTACCCGAATCCGGAGCTCTCCAGGAGCATTCGCAGATCTTCCCCGTAGCGTGTCCGATGCCGCCGCATTCTATCGAGCCGAGGAGGGCAGCTCGACAAAGAAGGTGTTCTGGTCTTAGTATGCTGAGGCCGGACACCCCGAGCTCCACAAGGCGGCCGAACAGGCCATGAAGGGCCTCATAGTTTGGCTGTGGCCTGGAGAGGTTCTGCCTGGGAGCTATTTCGGGCTGGTGCGGCGGCTGGTGGGGGCCTGTCCAACGCTCGAAGTCATCAAGCGCTCCGTCTACATTGAAGGTGCCCGTAGGGCCCTTGCCCGTGCTAAGGTGCACTGGGGCAAGCTGGATGCTGAGAAGCTTGTGAAGGACGGGCCACCGCCGGGGAAAGAGCATCGCAAGCCCGAGAATTATTATAAGGATGTTCTGAAGGGTGCCCGCCTTATGGCGGATGAATGTTCCGGGGATGTAATTTTTGAGTAAAACTCGCTCGTTTTGTCCTGTGCGCTGAAAACTTGTTCATATGCGCTAAGCAATGCTATTGGAATTTAAAATATCACCTTCTGTGCAGCTGTTTATCAATTCTGAGAGATGGCGAGTCATCGGCTTCTGCCCCCGTGCCGCTAGTGCTGGGGTGTTCGGGGATAAACCTGAGCGCTCTTTTTCCCATGTTTGGGTCCTTCGAGGGAGGCGCTCAGCACAACGAACAAGGCAATCGGACTATAATGCGTGAACACTCTCACTTAGCCATAGAATTCTATAATTTTAAATTTCGGCGAAGCCCCTGGTATTCGGAAGACCGAGTTCGGGGCTCTATCCACGCCTTGGCCGGACAGAGCCGACTCCTCACTCTAAGCGGCATAAGTCTTTAGGGACTCGAAAAACCTCTCGAACAGCGACCAGCTCTCCCTTCATCATGACTGTCAGTTTTAGCTTTCTCTACTGAGGTGCTCGACCCAGCTCAACTGGGGCACAATCGCAGTAGTTCTCCTAGTGCTACCTTAGCCGACATAGAGGAACGTAAGGCACCAAAACATAGGAGCCGGGCAAACCCAACTATTGACCCAAGACATGATTCGGAGCCGATGCATATAATGCTATAAGTTCGGGGTGCCACACTTGTTAAAGTGTTTGGACTTCTCACACCATATTGAGGGGTACTAAAGCCCCTGGCGTATTTTGGCCGTACCAAAGTGTACGGGTGCAACATGTCGTTAAGGAACATATATTTGTAAAAAAAGAGTAATGCAAAAATAGACAAAAGCTATGCATTGTTTATTAAAAAGGGCTGCGATCAAAGCAGAACGATACAAATAATGCGATAAGCAAAAGGTTGGACTATTTAACATGTCCGTTTCAGGGGCAGGCTGCGGAATGGTATGCGAAACAGGTATAGTGCTCGTGATAGAGACCACCTGGGAGTTCCGTAATGCGGCATGGCTTGTTTGCTTCCCTGGTTCTTGCATCGTTTGTGCGGCAATTGAACTGCCGAACAGGCCTTCCGAAGGATGGATTCCTGAAAGTAAGAGAAAATTAAAAAATCGTCAGCCCCTGGTGCGGTTTAAGCCGTGTTTCGGGCGTGCCATGATGGTGCCCCTCCCCTGTACCCATGGTAATTCTAGAGCGTAGTTATGTACGCGAAGCACTGGTGTCGCATTTTTGCGAGGGCTGGGGTTGGGGCCGCATTGGTACGCCTGCTCGGAACGTGCCAGGCGGTCTTGTTGTAGGTTACTCCGGGCGCGCTTGACGGTGTCCGGACATTTAATGGCCGGACCGGAGAACTGCCTGGAGAGGCTGCTTTGTACTTCCGCTGCAAGGGCCGCCGTGTGCTCCTCCGTTCGGAGGGAGCGTTCGGTGTTTCCATTGACCATAATTACTCCTCGAGGGCCTGGCATCTTGAGCTTAAGGTATGCGTAGTGTGGTACCGCATTGAACTTCGCGAATGTGGTTCGCCCGAGCAGTTCGTGATAGCCACTGCGGAATGGGACTATGTCGAAGATTAACTCCTCACTTCGGAAATTATCCGGAGATCCGAAGACCACTTCAAGTGTGATTGAGCCTGTACAGTTGGCCTCTACACCTGGTATTACGCCTTTAAAGGTCGTTTTGGTGGGCTTAATCCTCGAGGGATCTATGCCCATTTTCCGCACTGTATCCTGGTAAAGCAGGTTCAGGCTGCTGCCGCCGTCCATAAGGACTCTAGTGAGATGAAATCCGTCAATAATTGGGTCTATAACCAATGCGGCGAGTCCGCCATGACGGGTGCTAGTGGGATGGTCCCTTCGATCAAAGGTGATCGGGCAGGTGGACCATGGGTTGAACTTTGGGGCGACTGGCTCTACCGCGTATACGTCCCTTAACGCGCGCTTCTGCTCCCTCTTGGGGATGTGGGTTGCGTATATCATGTTCACCGTCGACACTTGTGGGGGAAAACCCTTCTGTCCACTATTGTTCGGCGGCCGGGGCTCTTCGTCGTCATCGCTATGCAGCCCCTTGTCTTTATTTTCGGCATTTAACTTGCCTGCCTGCTTGAACACCCAACAATCCCTGTTGGTGTGATTGGCCAGCTTTTCGAGGGTGCCGTGTATCTGGCACAAGCGGTTGAGTATTCGGTCCAAACTGGACGGGCCCCTAGGATTTCTTTTGAATGGCTTTTTCCGCTGACCGGATTTATAGCCTCTGAATCCGGCATTAACTGCCGTATCCTCAACAATGTCGCCGTTAATGCGGCGCTTCTGCTTGTTGCGACGCGACCTGCCACTACTGTCCCTCGTATCCAAATTACCAGGGTTCTTGGTCATATTGTTGCTACGAGCAAGCCAGCTGTCTTCTCCCATGCAAAAGTGGGTCATGAGTGTCGTGAGTGCTGCCATAGATTTTGGCTTTTCCTGTCCAAGGTGCTGGGCAAGCCACTCGTCACGGATATTATGCTTGAAGGCTGCTATGGCCTCTGCATCCGGACAGTCGACTATTTGATTTTTCTTTGTTAGGAACTGTGTCCAGAATTGCCTGGCTGATTCCTCTGGCTGCTGAATTACGTGGCTTAGGTCATCGGCATCTGGTGGTCGCACATAAGTGCCCTGGAAATTGTCGAGGAATGCGGCTTCTAGGTCCTCCCAACAACTGATTGATCCTGCTGGCAAGCTGTTAAGCCAATGCCGAGCTAGTCCTTTAAGCTTGAGTGGGAGGTATTTGATGCCGTGGAGATCATCATCGCGGGCCATGTGGATATGAAGGAGATAATCCTCGATCCATACCACAGGATCTGTTGTGCCATCATATGATTCGATGTTTACGGGTTTGAAACCCTCGGGGATTTGATGATCCATTACTTCGTCTGTGAAGCATAGTGGATGTGCGGTGCCTCTGTACTGGGCTATATCACGACGTAGCTCCAACGAGCTTTATCTACTGTGTTCGGCCCTACCGGATTTGTGTCCGGCGTGACGGTTATCGTCTCGAGTCGTGGGGCGCCCACGCGATCCGTAGATCGATCTTGTTTGCCCTGCCTTGTCCTCCAACATATCTCGCAGGTCTGGCGCATTTTCCCGTGCCTTGGTACGGGGTGCGGCTTGAGTGGAGGGCCGAGAGGCCTCTCTGTCACGGCCATGAGGTGGCCGGTCGGCCGTATCAAGTGCTGGTGATGTAGGTTTAAGTGCTTCCTCCTCTAATCGGGGTAGCAACCTATGCTTTGGGTAGCTCTTGGAGGGGCGTTCGAGTTTATGCTCTTCGGCCGCAAGGACTTCAGTCCATCTGTCGGCTAGCAAATCTTGATCAGCTCTAAGCTGTTGCTATTTTTTCTTGAGGCTTCTTGCCGTGGCCATAAGCCTACGTTGAAAATGCTCTTGCTCGACGAGATCCTCTGGCACGACGAATTCGTCGTCATCGAGGCTTGCCTCGTCTTCGGAGGGAGGCATATAATTATCGTCCTCGAGCTCTCTGTCTGCCGCTCTCTCGTGAGGGCTGGCTTCTCCGTCCTCCTGTGCTGAATCTTGCTGGAGGGGGTTTTCTTCGGCACTCTCCGGAGTATTATTATCTCCCGTGCTGGAATCACCGTATTTGCTTTGGCAGGATTTTGAGCGGCGCCGCTGACGCCGGCACTTAGGCTGTTCTTGGAGGGGTCATCCTCCGCTGTTCCATCGCCATCTCCTTCTTTTGGGGTGTCCACCATGTATATGTCATACGACGAGGTGGCTTTCCAGGGCCCAATAGGCGTTGGTTCTTCATCGTCTCCTGCATCGGTGTCCATACCGTCGATGTCTTCGGAGTCGAAGTCGAGCATGTCGGTTAAATCGTCGACAGTGGCTACAAAGTGGGTGGTGGGTGGGCTTTGAATTTCTTCATCGTCCGTATCCCAACCTTGCTAGCCGTAGTCCGGCCAGGGCTCTCCTGATAAAGAGAGAGACTATAGTGTCTTCATAACATCGCTGAAAGGCGAGTGCTGAAAGATGTCCGTGGCAGTAAACTCCATGATCGGCGCCCAATCGGATTCGATCGGCAGGGGTGCGGAGGGTTCGGAGTCCGGAGAGGAGTCCGACTCCTTGGAGTCATGAGTCTCGCGGAGTGCGGGGCTGGTGCTCGGCTCGATCGCCGTTGGGATCGCAGCCCCCGAGGCGGCGTCTAACCACCCATCCTCGATCGGCGCAGTTGGCTCCGAATCAAGGGTCGAAGCCAATGCGGGTGCGGCCTCCAGGGCACTGTTCGGCGGCAGAGCTAGATCGTGCTCGTCGTGACAGTGCGGCGCGCTCGACAGTGGCTCGAATCCGTCGAAGATCAAGTCCCCGCGGATGTCAGCCGTGTAGTTTAAACTTCCAAATCCGACCTGACGGCCAGGGGCATAGCTTTCGATCTGCTCCAGATGGCCAAGTGAATTGGCCCGTAGTGCGAAGCCACCGAAGACGAAGATCTGTCCGGGGAGGAAGGTCTCACCCTGGACTGCATCGCTATTGATGATCGTAGGAGCCATCAAGCCTAACGGCGACGACACAGAGGAACTCTCAATGAAAGCACCAATGTCGGTGTCAAAACCGGTGGATCTCGGGTAGGGGGTCCCGAACTGTGCGTCTAGGCTGGATGGTAACAGGAGGCAAGGGACACGAAGTTTTACCCAGGTTTGGGCCCTCTTGATGGAGGTAAAACCCTACGTCCTGCTTGATTAATATTGATGGTATGGGTAGTACAAGAGTAGATCTACCACGAGATCGGAGAGGCTAAACCCTAGAAGCTAGCCTATGGTATGATTGTTGTTCTGTATGTTGTCCTACGGACTAAAACCCTCCGGTTTATATAGACATTGGAGAGGGTTAGGGTTACATAGAGTCGGTTTCAATGGTAGGAGATCTACATATCCGTATCGCCAAGCTTGCCTTCCACGCCAAGGAAAGTCCCTTCCGGATACGGGACGAAGTCTTCAATCTTGTATCTTCATAGTCCAGGAGTCCGGCTGAAGGTATAGTCCAGCCGTCCGGACACCCCCTAATCCAGGACTCCCTCACCCACTTTATTTCTTGTTTGAACCAAGTACTCCCTCCATCCGGAATTACTTGTCATCAAAATGGATGTGTCTAGAACTAAAATACATCTAGATACATCCATTTCAATGACAAGTATTTTCGGACGGAGGGAGTACAAGATTCGACTCCATGAAGTAGCTTTACCTCTAACAATAGAAGAAAAAAAAATGTGATGTTGGACCACCCGATCAAGAGGGGCTGAGAGGTAGAAAATGATGCACATGCAGTGATGTAGCGAGCTGGGGAAGTAGAGCTAAGGCGGTTTCGAACGAAGATATACCTGAAGGTCGTCGGGATGTGGATAGGTGGGCGGTGGGAGGCCGGATCTGCCCACAGGCAACGACGAATGGATCGGAGGACCTCCCGCGCCGGCGCTCGGCCATAGATAACGGTGCGGCCGGCAGTGGGTCTCCTCCCTCGCTCTCGACGACGGCCTAAATGCTGCCCCTCCTCCCCTTCACCGGCGGAGGGGGATACGTCCGGATCTGTAACCATCGGTGAGGATAGAAAGCCAGTGTTTTTTGAAGGGAGAAAGACAGTGTTACTACCCCTATCTTGTTTAGATCTGGAGAGGATGAGAGTGGGTGAATAGAGCAACCCTAGCAAGCAAGCGCGGAGGCTCCAGCCTATATATACGTAGTGGGGTAGTTTTCCTTTTTCACTCCATCAAAACAATCTTTTAAAATTGTGTACTACTACATGCCAGGTCGCGGTTTTTTTAGTTGTTGATTGTTTTTTGAGATAGCTACCCGCTTGTTCCAAGTGGTGTTACGGTGTGCCAGGGCGCACTTTGTATCATTCAAGTCTGGTACTACAAGTCCCTCCATTAAATGAACAACCACCCCCTTGTAAAAATTGTGAACAAGCCCACGGCTAAAATTAGCGGAAACGTGGGTTGCCCCAACATGCATTATTATTTATATTTTCTACTCCCTCCATTTCTAAATATAAGTCTTTTTTATTAGCCACACCTAAGACAAGAATTTTTTTATTAGCAGTGAACCCCACATGTCATAGACACAAAAATTGTGGCAAGATTCCCTTAGGCAAGCCAAAGTGTGTCTAACAATTTGAGCAACTCAGGTTAGGCAAGTGTGGCAAGTGTGGGAAAAATAATGTGGCAACATAAGACAAACATAGTCACAATCCAAACAGCCCCGTAATTTTTTGTGACATGCATGTAAATTTGGTTAGTTCAATTTATAGTCAAAATTTGGCAAGGTGCATCAAATCAACACATGCAAGTATCCAAAGGAAAGTCACGGCATGCATGCATGCGTTGTACTCCCTCCGTTTCCAAATATAAGTATTTTTAGAGATTGCAACAAGTGACTACATACGAAGCAAAATATGTCTACTCCTACATACGAAGTAGCCCATTTGAAATGTGTAAAAAGACTTATATCGAGTGAAGTGCTTTGATGTGTCGCGTCAACTCATACAAGACCGAGAAATTCGATTACTACAACGCCCTCTCCCTCGCGGACTGAGCTCAGGTGCCTTAACTGCACCTGCCTTTGGCTGCATGACAGGAGGGCCAACCACTTGTTGGGCCCACCTGTCATAGACGCAAAGGCAGGAGTAGTAAGTAGAAGCTTTCACTAAACGCTATCCCTCCCGCACGAGGTGGACGGACATGCAGAAGTGGATTCGATACTGTAGAAGTAGGAGTAACATCATTGTTCGTCTTCTCGAAGAAGCAAAGAGACAAGCGCAACCCGAACGTGGCAGTTGCGAACGCTCGCGTGGTGCGGTTCCTTGGAGTACTAACCAGGCTCTTGCATGAGACAAAATTGCTATTGTTTAACAATTAAACTCCATTATCCATTGGTTGATACTCATTCTGCATAGGTCCACACGCTTAGCACCGTTTCCTCCTGGGGTCACCAATGTTTATTTGCTAATTAATAGTATTGCATGCAATGAACTAGCCATTGCAAGTCATTAAAAGCATGCACACCTCTCATCTCTTATTGGTTGATATGTCAAGAAACAAGAAACAAGTTAGAAGTTAATGCACCACGCCTAAGTGTTTTGGGACTATTTAGTTTTCGTAAGATCACTTACACACCTAGATGGAGGGAGTAGTATAGCCCTGTAAACCGGAAAGGAATATTTGCCTTTCTAGAGATTTTAACAAGTGACTAGACTACACCGTGTGCAGTACTCCCTCCCTTCCGGTTTATAGGGCTCAAATCTCAAATCTCATGAACCAAGGCATTTTGCGATTGGAGGAATGTATCTCGTACTTTAAAAAACTACCCTAATTAAACTCATGCATTAATTATTGAGTTCTCTCGTTTTCCTCTCCGCCTTGGTCGCGGTGCACAATATTGAGCACTCCTATATGACTAGCCGCTCTATCTACATGCGGGACATTTCAAAGCATCCGGGCCCGCGTGCCATCCACCAAATCACAGCGAGGTGCTATAGTCGAGACTCACCTGTCACCCCGGTGTGGCCATCATGACCCGTCATATCACAAAACCCACACCTTTACCAGCAGTGGTAAGGTGGCCTCCAATTTGGACTGGACGAAGCAACCATCATTTCATTGGAACACTCGTTCAAGCCCTTTCTTCCCTTTCTTGAAGAAAACCTCACTCCAGGCTACTCAGTTTTGCCATTTTTCTTCTGTACCGACGAAGGAAAGGTGGGCGAATCAGTGACACACCAATTGCACCTACAGTTAAGTCCGGTGAATGCGACATTGACATTCTGGAGAGACGGTGATCGTTTCAGGCGGGAAGCGCGCGCTAGCGATGGAAGGGGTTTCGGTGTGCAGTGGCACTAAGATCGGTTGCTCACGATAGTACATACTTCGTACCATACTACCATAGTACCCTCTCTAGCTTAGGCAGTTTTATAGATTGTCGTTGTGATGGACGATATACATGAGCAAGGTGGTCCGAGTATGACCATTGGTGTTGAGCCAGGTGAATACATGCTCGGCGTTCGCGTAGTCCTCTAAACAGTAATGTCAGGCACCGCCGGGGCGCGCAGGTGATGGGCTCGCCGTTTGCGTTGCGCCATGAGCAGGACTTTGATTTAGAGGGCGACGTGCATGCATTAGCATGCTTTGACAGCGTGAGCGTGAGTGTCTGACGCGAAGTATTTCATTTTCATTTGGCTGACGAGGGTGCGTTGTAGCAACGAGTCCGTGGTTTGATTCCCCACATACGCATAATTTTGGTTTTTACAGTATTTCTTTCTCCATTGACAGGTAGGCCCGCGTAGATAGATAAAGAACATGAGTTGATGAGGCGCATGCGGACTGTTTGACTGGTCAACCAGACAAATACGGAGCTATACGCTGAGCCAGTGACCGTATAATCACCATATCTCGTATACAATGATCAAAGTGAGCTATCAAGACAAGTTCAATGACCGCCAGTGCATTTTACTCGGTAATAAATGACCAGGATTGGAGGGGAATCCAAATTTGCTTCGTCTTCTGTCCTTGAGCTCTTGACAAACCAATGCACTATACGGTTGTCCATCCACTCCACCCCAGAGCTCTCACCAAGCGTCGTTCATGCCACCGCGCCGCACACTAACCGGTAAGGCAGCGATGGCATCCCGCCACGCCAAGTTCCTCGCCGCCCGCGACCGCACACAAAATGGTAGGGAAGCGATGGCATCCCGCCATGCCGAGTTAATCGCCGCTCGTGACCTCACAACTATGTGGGAGGAATTTGAAGATGCCAAGGCCGAATGGGTGGTAGAGCAAGAGGCGGCCAAAGCCGCACAGAGGGAGCGGAAAAGTCAGAAAGCACTCAAGAAAAGAGAGGCCCGCCGCTGCAAGAAAGAAAAGGACGCACGCGCTGCTGCGGAGAGGTTGGTGGAGATCCAAGCACGGTGGGGTGTCGCCGACAAAGCCGGGAAGGAGAACGACGGCGCCTGGCCAGCATGTGAGAAGTAGTAGTACTAGTAGTTAGTGTGTGTGTCTGCGTCTGAGTACGAGCATGTACCAATACTACTAGTTACTAATATATTAGAGCAAATTACCAGTACATTAGCCTAGACTAAATGGAAAAATTCCTATCCTAAGCATCAAATGACATCTCTTTCTCTATAGGAATTGAGATGCATGTCATCTCACTTCCTGTGATTTTCATATTCCTATCCTATGAACGAAAGGAGGCCTTTGTTGGAGTAACTACTGTAGCTAGCAGTACTGCTGGTACAGTAGTTTTCTTCAAGAAGCAGAATTCAACGAAGTCATGATGGTTCCTTCGTCCGAGCAACTTCAAAGTGGGAAGTGGGCATGTGATTAGACGGCTCGTTAGTCACTGTTACTGTGGCGCGACGACCTGGGTGACTCTCCCTTGGAGTTCTGCGTGCATGGCAAGTGGACCAGGATGGTCGATGTCCCACATGTTGGCGAACGGAAGTATTCTTTTCAATATCGAGGAGCAAGGAAACCGCATGGTATAGTATCACTGCTGATTGGTTCGCAAAAAAATAGTATCACTACCGATTTATAATTATTTTTTATTTTTGATGAATGCTAGCGTTTCAACTCTTACGACGAAGGGTGCCAAACACGGCACGTGCTGGATGTCCCACACGTCAGCAAAAGGAGTGGGACATGAACAGCGTGGTAGAGCCCAGCGTAAAAAAACAGCATGGTAGAGCGTCTCCACTTCTTCCACTTCTGGGTCAGAGACCACACGTAGTAGTACTTAGTGGTATGCACGATACAAAGTGCGACCTGGAGAGAAAGACACGTCTAGTTGGAAGGTCTCGGGGCATACACGTAAACAAATATAAAAGTTAATATGTGCCTCCAACTAATATAGTAGTAGTAGAGTACTTAGGCACGTACTCCATAACATCATCGTGCATTGCACGTACAACATTTAGTGGTAGTACATAGTAAGAGACAAATGCCGCCCAAGAGTTCCTTTCTCGACCTACTTTTGGGTGTTTGGTAGAGTGTATGGAGGGTGCATGAGTCCACACTAGTTTAGCACAAATACACTAGAAGCATGCATGAAGAGAGCATGCATGAAGAGGGGTGTTGAGTTGAGCATGCATGAAGAGGGAACAACTATGCTGAGACGAGAACGCAACCAAACACACCCTATATGCCACGCATGTTCATACCATTTGTGCCTTTCTACTTCACTTACTGCGCTACATTACTTAGGTTCGTACGTCCACTCCTGGGTACATGTCCGTCTCGTAGTTCCAGTCCCACGTGTTCTTCATATAGATGGAACGATCCTTGCATAACATGTGCACCTTGATGCTAGATGTCTCGTGTGTTGGCAAAAGGATGAACAAAGCTCAAGTGAAAAAATAGAGTGGAAGAACATAGATTCTGGACGACCGAGAAGGAGCAAGGAACCTCGTGGTGGAGCGTCTGCACTCATAATATTTAATATTATTCAGCGATACAAAATTAACCAATCATCTCCACAGTGGACTGGAAGAGTACGAAACACGGCAGCCCAGTGTAGTTACATCATACTAGTACATGGCTAACCCACGCTATCACCATATTTCTTGGCTTCCGTGCGACACCTATCTCTAGTAATCCAGCAGCCTGTATCGCTTCTCCCTCCTCGTCTCTATCGAAGTGCGGCGGGCTGGTGTTTCTACCGTCTATTGAGGTCAGTTAACTATCACATGTTAGCGACATGCCAAGAGCATTCTAAAAAAATTCCTTTCATGTTCCATTTTCAAAAAGAGAAAAATCCTTTCACGTACGAATTTGCCTGTATGCTTTGAGCAACTTGCATGTCCTATACTGCTCCTGTTTGATACTCTAACTTAGCTAGAGGTTAGACTAACTCATGACTAACCCTAAACTAACTGTAGCCAAAGAGGTGTTTGGGTGATAGGGTTAGATTGGCAATAAATGCACTTCATGGAGAGAGAAAAGTGATTTTTCAGTGGTACCAATGAGAACTATCTCCAGTTAGCACCTCTTGGGTGGGATAGTTTTTTTGGTGGGTTCGGTGCAACTTGCTCCAATTTAAACCCTCATGCTTGGATACTTTAGGGCTATTTGTGCCCCAACTAGCTCAAACTAACTCTAACCCATGGATCCAAACAGGGCCTATGGCCAGTCTCGACGCGGAGCAGTCGCGTGCACTGGGAAGCGACACTCTCTCGGCCGTCGCGCCACTTCAAAGCCAGCGCCAGTGAGAGGTCGCCTCCGCTCTGGCCGGGCATTAATGCGGCACTGACGCTCCAGGGCGATGCTGACCGTTTCACGCGGGAAGCGCGCGCTGGCAAGGGAGTATAGGTTTTGAACCGTTTTAGGTGTAGTACTGGTAGTTTGCAAAACTACTCAATTATTGCACTCAGTTTCCTAAGAAATTGTGGTAAAAAACATTACTCCACAACCCGCTTCCCTTCTCCTTCCTCTTCCATCGCCCGCGCACGTCCGCGGGAAGCGACCGGTCAACCCTTATATAGGAGTGCTAGCACAAAAACATGCATGCATGACCACTAAAATTTCCATATTAAAGCGTTGCTTCGGCGGGAGTATGGCGTATGTTGTTACCTTCGGCCGGCCTATGGCTACCGGGCGACGGCGACCAGAGAAGAGGCGGCGGGAGGGGAATGAATGCAGCTACTGTTTGGGTTCGCCTTCCGGCTTAAATAAATGCGCAGCATCACGTGTAACCGCGGGTGCACAAATTGTAACATACGTGTCTGCTTAAGTGGGCGTCACGTAACTGGTGTGTGTGTGAGAGATTCTGAGAGACAAAGTGCGTGTGTGCGACTCTACTCTTCGGACATGTACTCAACCTTTTGCATCGGGATATAAGTATAATGGTATTTACTTTAGCTAGTGATTTACGTGGCCATGTTAACGTGGTTGTGTCAAAAAAATGTCACTTCCTGCTCATGATTTGCGTTATATAATTACAAGCAAGATTCTCATGCATTGCACGGAACATCAATATGCATTTTTTTACAAAACACCTGTTGTGATTGACCCATGCAGGAGTAATCCCATGTGTAAAAACTAATGATATCTCAAGAATTTTATCAGAAAACTGGTATCTCGAGAATGTCATCGAAAAAAATGAAAGATGAGAGATAAGGCGAGGAGGAGTGGAGCGTGGTGGTGACTGGTGGTCGGAATGGGTGGAGGCATGGGGATGGACGGCGCCGGCAGGCGGCAGCGGCCACCATGCATGCTAGATTGTTCCAGAGACTTATTCCTTTTTAATTGCTGAGCAATGAGGTTGCGGGAGATAATGATGTGGAGAGAGGTGCGGGTATCTTTTGTAAAATTATCATAGTTTGCTTTCTATCCTCAGATATAGATCATACGGTCTGTATTACAAGATGGCAGGCACACCATCACCGCCAACTTGTTTTTTTATAAGGGTACAGATGATAAGTTTGTTGACTACTAAAGTAAAGTGGAATTTGTCCATGTTATGCAAGTAAATAAAGGTCATTGTTTATCATACGGGTAAGGTTGGATGAAGGGTGGTAGGAACAAATGCTCCGCCTAGAGCATGTGTGTGTGAGATGGAGTCTTAGTGTGTGTGGGGTGTGTGTGTGTGAGAGAGAGAGAGGAGAGAGAGATGGAGTCTTAGTTTGTGTGTGTGAGAGAGAGAGAGATGGAGTCTTAGTGTGTGTGTGGGTGGGGGGGTGCATGTGTGTGTGTGTGTGTGTGTTTGTGTGTGTGTGTGTGAGAGAGAGATGGAGTCTTAGTGTGTGTGTGTGTGGGGGGGTGCGTGCGCGTGTGTGTGTGCGTGTGTGTGTCGCGGGGTCCTCTATGGCAGATGTAATTTAAGTGTGCATGGCTTCATCATAGAGAGGTGATGTGTATGGCAGAGGCCACCAACGATGGGGTGCGAGAGACAAAATGCCCGTAGAGAGGGAAGAGAAGGTGTGTGCGCGTGAGAGGAGTCGACATCGAGAGAACGTGTTTGTTTGAGAGACACTGAGGAAGACTACTATATATCGATGGTGCATGTAGGCGGGAATTAAACAAAGGGATGGTCTTATTGGTTTCGGGGATATAGGGGAAGAGTGAGAGGCGCTGGGGGGGGGGGTAGCTAGAAGGAGATTGTTAAGTGTGAGTGTGTGTTTTACCCATCCAGGCGGAAGTTATGTGCACAAAAGAGGAGAACGATTCGATGTGGCGTTAGGATTGAGGGTAATTAACTACGTATGGAGACATAGAGACCTTGAACGTGCATGTGTGAGAGGTATACATGTATACGTGGGATGTGTGTGTGTGCGCGCGCGCATGATCGAGATAAAAGAAAGAAGACATAAGTCATAAGATCAACGACATGGGAGAGACGGATCGGTATGACAATATGCATGCATGTGAGAATGCAGGGAAGAGGGCCCGACAATTGAGCATGTGTTTTTGTCTTTAAGAGATAGTGGCATGGGCTGGAGCATGCATCTATGGCGAGTAGAGGGAGTGAGGCGCAACGATTGTGCAAAAGAGACCAACCTATAAATGCATATGTATGGAGAGACATATATAGTGTGGGTGATAGGAAGCAAGACTCCGTGCGAGAAAGAAATGTTGACACTACAGATAGATACAGAGATGGAGATGCTAGCTAGAGGGACATCCACTAGTTTGGGTGTTGGAGATGACTGTCGGGTGGTTCAAAGGGTGAAGTTATATATATGTGTGTGAGAGGGCACTTGACTGCATGTAGAGAGAAACATATGTAGTGTGCGTGATAGGAATCAAGAGTGAGGGCGAGAAAGAAGGTTGATGGAGAAAAAGATAAATAGAAAGATAAAGATGCTAGCTAGTGTGCGTTAGAGATAGGAGTCGAGTGGATCAGAAGGCTGGGTTATGTGTGTGGGTGTGAGAGAGATAGAGAGAGGGTGCATGTGAGTCACATACAAACAGATATGAGAGAGAAATGAGATCCAGAGAGACGGAGTTTTGTGTCTGCGAGAGAGAAAGATATTTCACAACGAGAGTGATAGCTAGAGAGACATACGAGGGAACGCAAGATATCTCTAGGGAGAGAGGGTGTGTGTGAGCGACATACAAGAGAACAATGGAGAAATATGAGACCCTGGGAGGCAGAGTTTGTGTTTGTGTGTGAGAAAGAGATATTGAAGAGGAAGAGTCATAGGTTCTCATATCTAAGGAGCAAAAGACATCTCTGTATGAGGGGTGTGCGAGTGGCACACATGGGAATAATAGAGAGAAATGAGACCCCGGGAGACAAAGTTTTGTGTTTGTGTGAGAGAAAGAGATTCCACATGGAGAATCATAGTTAGAGACACATAGCAGGGAGCGAGATATACTTAGAGAGAGATAGAGTGATGAAGGTCGAGGGAGAGAGTATTGTCAGTGTGTTACGAAGATAAAAGATCATTGTCGACATACAGGTAGCACAAGAGATACTTGCGAGACGATGAACGCGTATAGGTCCAGAGAGATAGTCCTATATAAGCATGAGTGATAGCTATATGAGATGAATATCTGGATTAAAGTGGATTCAAATATTTAAACTGGAGATCACGACATCGATAATATCATAACGCAAATTGGTGTATCAAACATGCATATTCATTTGAATTTGGGCACACGTGTAATGTTATATAGTTTATTAATATTGGTGATCCATAGATTCTTCAATTACAAACAATGCATGGTTTATATGCAATTAATGTCTAAACGGGATTACACTATATGTTGCGTGTGTGAAACACATTATACATGTTTGAGAAGTAAAAAAAACCCGCATGAAACACACATTAATTGGAGACAGTTAGCGAGGAATGCATACATTGGATTTCAACATAAAGTGGTTTCAAATATTTGAAAATCCAAATTGATGGATACAACCTTGTGAATCTGAGATCATGCCATTTGTAAACCATATTTATGTATAAATGGTGTTGTGCTTTTGAAAGTATATATAAAAAATGATGTATATAGAATGTAATTCCAATTGAAAATGGATCCCGCCCGAAAAAAATAGAATACAAACAGGATTCGAATTGAGTTGGCACGGTAAACGTGCACTCTGCAAAATTTGAACGAAGCGGGGAAAGTCATAGTAACCGCCCGAAACCAAAATCAGCGAGATGGAAATCACTACTGCCTATCCCTGCCATGCAAAGCCTATCTGCTGGATTTCTATAGGTTTCGATAAGGGTAGGTTTGTAATTTCACCCAAACGTGACGTAACCGCCTCTCACCCGTATTCATACACGGTGGGTGCCAAAACATAGTGTGTCCTCGGCCAAAATCGACTCCCTCCCCGATTCATATTCATACACGGTGGGTGCCAAAAACAAACTCTCGTCGGCAAATATTTAGTGTATGCGAGATTACCCTCCTATCCCCAACCGACTAATGTTGCTGTGATGTAGTAGAAATTTGAAATGGGGGCTAAGTTTGTAAATTTCCTCGCATTTGAGACAAGCGTGCCCTAAATACATGGTTCCCCCTTCCTCTCTACCTCCATTTTCCCCATTCATACTCCGTGGGCGCCAAAACACCCTCTCCACCCCATCCTCCCCCGTCCGCTGCCGTCCGCCACCCCATCCACCACCGTCCTCCTCCACCATGCCGGAGCTGATACCCCGACGCCACCGTCCATTACAAGAGATCGACCTCTCTCATCCACGGCTTTGGACCGGGATCCTTGCATCCCGTCCTCTCGCTTCATCCCCGCCGTCGTCCACCTTGCCGGCGCCGCTCCTACGACCGTCTCGTCCACCGCACCCCGCCGCCACCATCTACCCTCCTAGATCTTCTTCCACGCCACCGACAGCCATCGCTACCGCAACACCATCAAATTCTCAGCAGATGCGTACACGGCGCCGCACCAGAGGCGGTACTCTTTCGTATCTGCTCAACTTATTTATCACAGCAAGAAAATAGATCGCCACTGCTTTACTCTGATTTCTTGTCTTGGTTGCGAAGTTGCCTTTGTCCGGTTTGCACCTTCAGATCTGCCATGGCACGCTCAACACTATACTCCCAATGCTTATGGTTTTCCCCTTTTATATTCCACACTAGTTAAATCACAGTAGACTAAATTTCAAAATTGCGTCAGTCGATTTTTCAGAGCTCGCCGGAGTTCGCCGGTGCGATCGAAGGGGCTCGGGTGGTTGTGGGGCCTCGCCGAACGAAGAAAACTCGACACGGGTGGGGGTTGGGGCGGGGGTGGAGGGTGGGGGTGGCGGAGGAACATAGGCGGTGGGGGTCGGTGGTCCGGCCGGCGGCCCGTGCGGTGTTCTGTATGGGAAGAATCAGAGACGAGGAAGAAGAAGGGTTAGGAGACGTAGGATCTTCATCCAACCGCCTGAAATGGTCGAGAGACAGCTGGGAGTTGCATTCTTAATGCGCTCTGGTTCATCATGTGTGGGCACTGCGCAACCAACATTTTATTATCCAAAATCTGCTTGCTCTTCTTTACCATGTTCCTCTTCCGTTCTTCTTTAATATGTACTCTCTCCGTTCCTAAATACAAGTCTTTGTATAGATTCCACCCTGGACTACATATGGAGAAAAATGAGTGAATCTACACTCTAAAATGTATCTGGATACATCTGTATGTGATCCATAGTGGAAATCTCTACCAAGACTTATATTTTGGAACGGAGGGAGTATGACAGTAGTACAGTATGTTCCTTGTACTGAAGATGAGCAGGGACATTTGCTGTGTAGAGGTCTATACGGCCGGTTGTGATGGACACTTTGAGCCTCTTTGATTCATAGGATCTTGTAAACATAGGAATAGAATTTGTAGTGTCCTGTCCACTTGAATCCTATAAGAATAGCAAGGAAATATGGGGAGCTGTGTCGCCTTTGAGAGTTACACTGATATTAACAGTACCGCACCTTCACTTGAAGAGAGCTAGTATACGAAGCCTTTCTAGCCGTACCGGCAATACTAGCACATATATTCCAGCAAGTTCCACTTTGCTGATTTTACTCTGATGCTTAAGGTTTTCCTGTTATATCTACACTATGATCTGTGTAGCTGCTTTGTGTCGCACTAGCAGCAGTCCACTCTTGAAGCTAAACACTGCAATGACTTACAAAATTGGCACCAAGGCATTGAGTGCCATTCTGGATGCAATGAAACTCATACGCTCCCCACCTGTTGATTCTTGTTCAGAATATGATCCTAATGACTATTCTAACCTCGAGGAGTCAAAGGCAGATGGCCTGTCTTGTTCACCCATCAAGGTGCCTGTTCTAATTTGGCAATGTTTTATTGATTGCGGGTATCTTGCATATGTTGTCTTGCATTTCTTCTACTTTGTTGCACCGCCATATGCTTAGTTTACTCATCATATATGTCGAGATGTCATGCCCATCCATTATCAATACATATTCCATCTATCATCATACCATATTTTTCCACTCAAATGATGTTCTTGTGCATCAGACATAGAAAAGGAAGAGGGTGATTACCAAACCTGAAGGAGCACCAGCAAAGTCCTTGAAAAACGTGGTGGTGCCGGAGAAATCAGACATCACCCCACTTATATTGGTTGTACAACCAGTGACACAAAACGTAGGACCGACTCCAGCAGACTGTACCCATACTTCACTGGCCACACCACTAGCCCCACCACACAGGAACTGCACTCCAGCAAAAGGTATACCTATTTCATTTTCCATAGCACCAGCTGTACCACAGAAAAATCCCACTCCAGCAAAAAGTACAGCAAGTCCACCGGCTGAAGACCTATCCCAACTGCAGAGATAGCCAATTCCTGTAGATTGGAACCCCATTCCATTTATTCCTAGTTTAAAAGACAATGCTTTCAATGTTGTTAGGGACTACGTGCATATATTCCCATCATGGGAAGATTATTGTGAAGACAAACACCATTTTCACATCTTCCTGTCCAACTTACGTGTAAGTGCTATTATTCATGGTTATTATTTTCCTGTTTTCTGCTGATTGAACATATCAATGATTTACATTACATTGTTGTAACTAGGCCAGGGTCAATCTGGATAGTCATGACGAGCAAAGCTTGCTTGTGCTTTTCAAGGAAGCATTGCAGCAGTATCGGTGTTACCTAAGGAAATCACACTTTGATAGCAAGTCTATAAACGGATTTTCGGTGAAGTCTCCTGTGCTAAATTTAGAAGACATTGAATGGAAAAACCTTGTTATGCACTGGTCTCGTTCCCAGGATGAGGTACTGTCTATGAAATCACATGACAATTTGAACTTCTACTTTTCCGCATGTGCCTTACAGATCTTTTTGCAGGAAATCTGCTCGAAGAAGAATTCCGGTTTGACAAGAACGACAGGATATCACAAATATGCTGCCCGCTGCTTTGCTCTTGTTAGTACATGTTGTCCTATATCACTGTAGTTGCATACATACTTGGTTCATTATGTGACAGCAGTATGCATGATAGCTTGCTTATCAATTGTTCGCTCCAAATTATCTGATCTGTATGAATGGTTACATTAGTGTAGAATATATCCAATGCAAATGTTTTTTTAGCTCTGCATTGTTCTTGTAAGTAAATGCTGTCCTTTATCAGTGTACTTATAATGACAGGTAGTTGTTCATGTACCATCACTCTGCAGCTTATTTTCCTTTGCCCTCCATTTTCTACACATCAGATCTATATTTACTCTTACCATAAGGTTGGTACTAAAGAAGTTTAGTTGTGCATTGCTCTTGGCTGTACCTTTTGCCTGTATCGCTGCACTTTCATTTATAGCTACTTGGTTATGTAGCATCACTCTTCATCTTATCTTAAATATTCTCCATTTTTTCGTATATTATCACATCTATATTTACTCTTAACAAAATGTAGAATAAAGGCAATGCTTTTGAAGAAGATTCTGTGGTAAACTTCTTAAATTGCCCCCCCCATCAGCATGGACAAGGCCTTTATAGAGCCTGTCTTCACCAATAATGTAAGTTTGTACATCTCAAGCCTTCAAACTTTGTTGTATATATTTGGTTAGGCATGACTGCAACAGCTGTTTATTTTTGGTGTTTGCATCAAATTGCTTGTTTAAAGTTTATTATGTAGTTCATAAACAAAAGTTTGTCCTTTCTCAATTTAAGTTTTCAGTTGTACAACCAAGTTCCTTCTTCATACCGTGTAAATTAAACTATACAGAGCAAGTGATCTTCTTTTGCACTGCATGTATGCTTCTGTTCTTCATCCGTAATCGAGTGGTGTGGTGAACCTACCCACTACAGCACAATGTCATATTCTACAATGTCTTAACTATGAACAATGTCATATCATTATACTATTCTTTAAACCGTCTCTTTATTTGCCAATCTGAAATGGTATAAATTGATAGCACACTAACCATTGATACTTATGAGTTCTTGATCTGTAATCCAATGGTGTCGTGAAGCTGCCAACTCCTTCACAATGTCATTTCCTGCCATGTCTTGACCTAAACAATACCATATTGTGTTAATGCAGTTTTAAACTGTGTCACCTTATTCGTCAGTAAGAAATGTGATGAATTGTCAGCACTGATACTTTTATGTGCAAAACCTGTCATCTGTCTGCTTGTTTATCTTTCAGAGTGAGCAAGATATAAGTGTTGAACAAGCGCAGTCTCATCATCTTGCTCAGTTGCTTGCGCTGCAGCTCCCCAGCATGGCTAACCTTTCTTGAACTCTATTGAAGTGCTATCGGTTTTGTATATTATTTTGTCGGCGTGTTTATTTGCACTGGCGGCGATCTTTGATGCCCAGTGTATGTAATCTGCTGTCTGCTTGTGCTTTATTATCATAGTGGCAAACTTTGATGCCCAGTGGATGTAATATGTCGTAATTTCTTTATTGTATAGTCTAGGTTTTTTCTTATTCACGATGCTGCAGTTATTTTACTGTATATATATCCTGTCTTCGCAGTAAACCGGCCAAACCGTAAAATTACGGTACATAATCGGGCTGTCATGCAATCAAGATGTAGGTTGGGCCTGAAACGTGCCGAACAGCTCACGGGCCGGCAGCAGCCCGAAATGAACCCCAGCCCATTATTGTGCAAATCAAATCACGGGCTTTTAACAGGCCAAAATTGTCTCGGTCCTTGTTTGGCCCAATCAGATATCGGCTGCGAGCAGGCCGTATGCAAACCGGGCCATAGTTAGGCCCAACTATATGATGGGCTTTTAACAGGCCGAAATTAATATAGGGATGAAATGTTAAACGGGCCCTTAACAGGCCAAAACTAATATCAGGCCGAATTACTAAGTGGGCCTTTAGCAAGTGGGCCCAAAAGCATAGTGTCCAGTTGACGGGCCGAATCTGATATGGGCCATAATGGAGCCCAAAGCCTCTTAAAGGGCCAGACCTGATCTGGGCCGTAATTTGGCCCAGAACGTGGTAGGCTTTTAACGGGCCGGATCTCATATGGGGCACTATTAGGCCCGGAGCGTGGCAGGCCATTAATGGACCGGATCAAATATGGGCCGACATTTGGCCAAAACATGGTAGCCAGTTAATAGGCCGGCCTACTAGGGTCCTCAAAATCTTGTGGGCCTATAGCTGGGCCGGCCCATTAATGTCGGCGAAATCTCGTGGGCCTTTAACTGGGCCGACCCATTATGATCCGCAAGAATCTTGTGGGCCTTTACATGGGTCGGCCGATTATGGCACACAAAAATCTTGTGGGCCTTTACCTGGGCCAACCCATTATGGCCCACAAAATCTTGTGGGCCTTTAGCTGGGCCAGCCCATTATGGTCCGCAAAATCTCGTGGGCCTTTAGCTGGGCTGGCCCATTATGGTCTGCAAAATCTTGTGGGCCTTCAGTTGGGCCGGCCCATTTAAACTTGATGGGCCGGTCCACGTGTCAACATATCATAGGCGCGTCTCGTCCATTGGATGAGTGACACCTGTGCCAACGCGGACCTGACATGTGTCTCCTCCAGCCAATGATGATTTTACACATGGAAAATCCCCATTGGCCGGGGCTGTTAACGGGTTATCGGATCCAAAACCCGGCCCGATAGCTTAACGGCGTTCCGTTATGGTGGATGCCACGTGTTGGTCACCCTTGACGAAAGCACTTCTGTGACGCGCGATTTATCGTCATGGAAGTGAACACTTCCGTGATGATAATTTTGGTAATGTCATGGAACACTTCTACGACAGCACATGTATGACTATCTTGATTCTGTCATAAATTTGTCATGGATGTACATGCATGACAAAAAACGCGACCTACTATGACAAACACGTATCATCACGAAAGTGTATTTTTTTATAGTGATAGTCACCTACTATGTGTTATGATCTGGTAACCCCGAAGTGACAATAATCGGGACCACTCCCAGTGATGACTAGAGTTTGAGGAGTTCATGTATTCACTAAGTGTTAATGCTTTGTTCCGGTACTCTATTAAAAGGAGGCCTTAATATCTCTTAGTTTCCAATAGGACCCCGCTGCCACGGGAGGGTTGGACAAAAGATGTCATGCAAGTTCTTTTCCATAAGCACGTATGACTATATTCAGAATACATGCCTACTACATTGATGAACTGGAGCTAGTTCTGTGTCACCCTATGTTATAACTGTTGCATGAGGAATCGCATCCGAAATAATTATCCATCACTGATCCATTGCCTACGAGCTTTTCAGATATTGATCTTTGCTTAGTTACTTTTCCGTTGCCACTGTCACAATCACTACAAAACCAATACTGTTACTTTTGCCACCATTACCGTTACTTCCATATTACTTTGCTGCAGATATTAAGTCTTTCAGGTGCGATTGAATTGAAAACTCAACTGTTAATACTTGAGAATATTCTTTGGCTCCCCTTGTGTCAAATCAATAAATTTCGGTTGAATACTCTACCCTCGAAAACAGTTGCGATCCCCTATACTTGTGGGTTATCAAGTGTCGGTGTACTAGTGTAGGGGTACCCTAGTATCCCGAACTTGTGCTTGGGCAGTCGCAACATCCCGCGGCAAGGCTTGCCGGGTGACCGCCAAGGTCCTTCGTGGTTCCTTTGGAGCCATTCAAGGACAAAGTATCCAAACCAAGGCACCTCAAGACCCCGGCAAGAGGAGCTTGTTGGGAAGGCCAACCAAGGCACCTCAAGACCCCGGCAAGAGGAGCTTGCCGGGAAGGCCAACCAAGGCATCTCAAGGAGCTTGCCGCGACGCGCCACGCGTCCCGGCAAGGCCCGGTGAGCGACAAGCTCCCGGGCGCGACAAGACAACAACCGCGGCAAGGCGCTTGCCGCGGCAAGCCACCACTCTGCCCGCGCTCCAGCACATCCACCAACGTGTCGCTCTGGGACCCTTCCAGGCGTACGTGGCAGGAGGCTGTGCAGCCTGCGGTGCGCGGCGGCAAGCGGCGCTGACAAGATCGCCATCGTGGCAAGCGGTGGCGTCCCTGACGGTCCCTTTTGCACTATTTAGGCGACGCAGATGGGCATTTAATGCCCTTGTCCCCTGCCGTCAGGGTTAGGTATGATACACTATAGCAGGTAGCTGTACCAACCGCAGCACCTTTCCATTTTTACCCTTGTCTACGTTGCCACCTGTCTGTGACCCCTTGAGCATATAAAAGGAGGCCCATGCGCAATGTAGAGAGGGGGGGAGAACACTCACGCTCGGTCTCGTTAGCTGCTGAGGGGTACTGTAGCACTCCGCGCTCCCGAGCAAGAACTCAATACAAACCACAAACCAGGAGTAGGGTTTTCCGCATCCGTGCGGCCCGAACCTGGGTAAACTGCTCGTGTGCTTCGCCTCGATCCGCTCTTCGTGCGACCCTCGCCCCTGCCGAACCAAAAGGGACTCGGTCCGCCAGTCCCATAGGTGTTCGTGGATTAGTCCCCCTACATCTTTGGCGCGCCAGGTAGGGGGCGTCAAGGTTGTGTGAACCAGATCCGGCGTTCACGCGAGCTAGACCTTCATCATCTTCATCGACATGCTACCGAAGAAGAAAGCTTCGGAGACGGCTGCTCCGTCCGCGCCGAACCCACCACCGCCGGAGCAAACGGCTGATGGGGCAGACGCCGGCAGAAGAACGGGCGTCGACGAGGGAGCTCACGGTGCTGCCAGGTCCAAGGACAAGGCTGCGCTGCCCATCGGCGGCGTAGCCGGCTCCCACAACGACCGGGTGCACTCCAAGACCTCGGCGTCCGTGCATGCACCGCGCCCATCTCAGGAGGCACGGGACCGGCAGCGTCACGGTACTCACGGTACCATGCGTTTGCTGGACCAAGATCGAGCTGGCGGATCTCAGAGTGCTCAAGACCAGCATGCACGCCAACATGCTAGCACGAGCGAGGCACGGTCGCCTGGACGGGATACTGCTCCTTCTAACATAGTTAGAAGTCCAAGCATATCCCGCTCCTCGCACCGTTCGCCACCGTCACCCGCCACTCCAGCAGAAGCTTTGGCGCGAGCTCAACTGCTCCTGGACTACCCTCCAACGGCAGACAAGATCGACGACTGGAGGGCCACCATTCAGAATCTCATCGGCTTCGCCAATGGCGACGCTCAACGGCAGCCGAGCACGTCGCAGCAGCGGCAAGTCAGCCAGGCACGAGCCGGTGGCGACAAGACCGGTGGGGGTGCAACCATTGTGCACTCTCCGCCCCGAAGGCCAAGATCACCGACTCGCCGGATCCACCTCGACAGTGACTCCACCGCGTCATCAGATCCACGAGCTCATCGCGACCAGTGCCAAGTTCTTCACGAACGACAGCAAGAAGACGCTCGTACTCGCATCGAGCGCCGAAGAGAAGCGCGACGTCAATCGGACCAGCGCGCTGGGCCCTCTGTCGACATGCATGCGCCAGGGGAACCAAGCGACTTGCCGTACGCGGTAGGTTGCCCTGCGTTTACCCGTGAGCTGCGGCAAGTCCAGTGGCCCAACACGAAGAATTTCAAGCCAGACGTACCAGAGAAGTACGACGGCAAGTCGCATCCGTCGGAGTTCCTCAGCATCTACACCATCGCGGTGCATGCTGCCGGGGGACGGGACGACAAGATCCTTGCCAACTACTTCCCGCTGGTGCTCAAGCCCAACGTCAGGTCCTGGCTCATGCACTTGCCGGACAACTCCATATCCTCCTGGGCAGACCTATGCCATCAGTTTGTCAGCGCCTTTACAGGCGGCCACAAACCTCATGGCCAAGAGAGTGACCTTCATCTGCTCGCCCAGAAGGAAGGAGAGCCCCTGCGCAAGTACATTCAGAGATTCAGCCGTGTACAGCACAACATCCCAGATGTCCACCCTGCCGCGGTCATCAGCGCGTTCCATCAGAACGTGCGTAACCGCAGGATGCGGGAGGAGATGGCGATGTGCAAGATCAGAGACGTCAGTGAGCTGTATGCCCTGGCCGACAAGTGTGCACGTGCTGAGGAGGGGAGGAAACTCCCCGGAGAGAATACAGGAGCAGGAGGATCTGACAGCGAGGATGTTACCCCGACAAAGAAAAGCCGGCGACGGAACAACAGGAAGAAGAAAGGCAAAGATGTGTTAGTCGTTGAGCAGTCCGGCAACGAAGGTGGTGCCAAGAAAGCCAAAGTTGGTAGCTCCGGCAAGGAGATTGCCGCATGCACCAACTGTCAGGCTGTGGCGGTCGCCGACAAGCAGGACGACACCGACAAGCAGTACTGCAAGATTCACCGCACCAAGGGCCATGACCTCCAGAGCTGCAAGAAGGTCGAGCAGCTTGTCCAGCAGCAAAAGGCTGAATACGAGCGACGCGACAAGGAGAGGGCCCAAGGAGGCGCTGGAGAATCCGGCAAGAAGCGCGCCGGCCGGGGAGGACGCCGTGGCAAGGCCAAGCAGCGGAAAGGGGACAGACCTCCCCGCGGCCGCGACAAGGATGAAGATGACGACGACGACGAAGACATGGATGATGTCGAGACCAGTGAGCAGGAATTCCAGAAAGCCACAGAGGTCTTGTGTGTTGACGGCGGTGCTTCTCTGCATACTTCGCACCGCCAACTCAAGCAGTGGGTGCGGGAAGTCAATGCGGCGGAACCACCTGTCGACTCACGCAAGCTTCTGAAATGGTCCAGCACGCCTATCATCTTTGACATTGAGGACCACCCTGATCGCACAACTGCGGTCGGGTGCTTGCCGATGTTGGTTTCACCAACTATCCGCAACCTCAAGGTCACTAAGATGCTAGTTGACGGCGGGGCCGGCTTGAACCTGATCTCCTCCGCTGTACTCCAGAAACTCCAGATCCCTGACAGCGAGCTTGAAGAGACCGGCACATTCCAAGGAATCAACCCGGGAAGGATCAAGCCAAAGGGGAAGGTAACGTTGCCAGTAACATTTGGCAGCGAGTTGAACTTCAGGACTGAGAGGGTCACTTTTGACGTTGCCGATATTCCATTGCCTTACAATGGGATACTTGGCCGTCCAGCACTCGCCAAGTTCATGGCAGCCTCTCACTACGCATACAACATGCTGAAGATGCCAGGCCCGATAAGCGTCATCTCTGTCCCCGGTGACAAGAAGGATGCTCTTATCTGCGCCGACAAGATCTACCGGGAAGCGGCAGCCGCAACAGACCGCAAGTCACTTGCCGTTGAAGCTCCCGGGGGGAAGAAGAAGACCAAGTCCGGCAAGAGTTCTGATGCCCACTCCGGCAAGCGCACCTCTTCGGAGTGCTGCGCCGCCGTCGAGGACGCACCATCGAGCTCCACCGGCAAGTGTAAGAAGACAATGGCAGCTCCGCCAGAGACCAAGAAGGTGCCCGCCAAGGAGGACGACACTGGTGGTACCTTCACCATCAGTGCCACTCTCGACCCTAAATAGGAAAGCGCGCTCATTGCTTTCCTGTGGGCGAATGTCGACGTGTTTGCGTGGCAACCGTCTGACATCCCCGGTGTTCCCAGGAAAGTAATTGAGCACCACCTTGCCGTTTGTCCTCATGCGCGGCCCGTCAAGCAGAAGGTCAGGAAGCAAGCAGTGGAGCGCCAAGAATTCATTGCAGAAGAGATCAAGAAGTTGGAAGCAGCAGGCCTTGTCAGAGGAGTGCTCCATCCTACGTGGTTGGCCAATCCTGTAGTCGTGTGCAAGGCGAACGGAAAATGGAGACTTTGTATAGACTTTACCGATGTTAACAAAGCTTGTCCCAAAGACCCATTTCCTTTGCCGCGCATTGACCAGATTGTTGACTCCATGGCCGGATGTGACTTGCTTTCATTTCTTGACGCGTACTCAGGATACCATCAGATCTTCATGGCAGAAGAGGATGAGGAGAAGACCGCATTCATCACTCCATGTGGCACGTACTGTTTCATACGGATGCCTTTCGGTTTAAAAAATGCTGGTTCAACATTTGCAAGAGTAGTCCATGTCGCTCTTGAGCCACAAATACACAGAAATGTGGAAGCCTACATGGATGACATAGTGGTCAAGAGCAAGGACAAGGCAACTCTGATCCAAGATTTAGACGAGACCTTTGCAAATCTGCGCAAGATCAGCCTCAAGCTCAACCCCGAGAAGTGTGTGTTTGGAGTCCCCTCCGGCAAGCTTCTCGGGTTCTGCGTGTCTCAGCGGGGAATTGAAGCCAATCCCGACAAGATCAAGGCCATTGAGCAGATTGAAGCACCAAAGCGCATCAAGGATGTACAAAGACTTGCTGGTTGCGTGGCTGCTCTCAGCAGGTTTATCTCTAGGTCTGCTGAGCGCGCCCTGCCATTTTTCAAATTATTGAAAAAGGCAGGTCCAGTGAAATGGACTCCGAAAGCGGAGGCTGCGCTGCAAGACTTGAAGAGATACCTGTCCTCCCCTCCAATACTTGTCGCACCTAAACCACAAGAGAAGTTGCTGCTGTATATAGCAGCAACCAATCAAGTGGTTAGTGCTGCGTTAGTAGCAGAGAGGGAGGCAGATGACGAGCGACCAACCACGGCCGGCACATCCAGCGACAAGCAGGGGGCTTCCCCGACAAGCTCTGGTCCCGACAAGGATGGATCTGCGCAGAAGAAAATGGTGCAGCGCCCAGTTTACTTTGTCAGTTCCCTTCTGCAGGGGGCTAGGTCAAGGTACTCTGGCGTGCAGAAATTGCTTTTCGGCCTTCTCATGGCCTCGAGAAAGCTGCACCATTACTTCCAAGCACACGAGATCACAGTTGTCACTCGCTTTCCGCTGAAGAGGATACTACAGAATCCAGAAGCGACAGGCAGGATTGTTGAGTGGGCGCTGGAACTGTCAAGCTTTGGCCTCAAGTTTGAGAGTACTTCAACTATCCAAAGCAGAGCATTGGTAGAATTCATAGCAGAATGGACGCCAACATCAGATGAAGAAATTCTAGAAACAAGCATCCCCGTCAAGGAAGCAAGCAAAGAGTGGCTGATGTACTTTGATGGTGCCTTTTCGCTGCAAGGCGCCGGCGCTGGCGTGCTGCTTGTCGCACCCACCGGAGAGCACCTCAAGTACGTAGTCCAGATGCACTTTCCCAAGGAGCAAGCAACAAACAATACTGCAGAGTATGAAGGCTTGCTTGCCGGTCTCAGGATCGCAGCAGACCTTGGGATCAAGAAGCTCATTGTCAGGGGTGACTCGCAGCTTGTCGTCCACCAAGTGAATAAGAGCTATCAGAGTCCATTGATGGAAGCCTACGTTGACGAAGTGAGAAAGCTAGAAGAGCACTTTGACGGCCTACAGATGGAGCATGTTCCAAGAGCTCAGAACGCCATCGCCGATGGCCTGTGAAAGTGCGCCGCACTTAAGTTACCTGTGGAACCAGGGATCTTTGTGCTCAAGCTGACTCAACCGTCTGTAACACCATCAACTGGACAGAGCAAGAAGAGGAAGTTGATTTCTGGTGACTATTTTCCGGCAGAGCTTCCCGAAGCCGCCGCCAAGAAGGTCCCCAAGATCAACGCCAAGAGCACTGAGGAGCAATATGCTCCGGCAAGCCCTAGGGTTTGTTCCGTTGAAGTAGAAGCTCCCGACAAGTTTTGCTCCGGCAATCTTGCTGGGGAACGTCAAGCTCCGGCAGGGCCGCAGGTTCTAGCCGTAGAAGCGGATGTTCCCGCAGCAACAGATTTGCCTTTAGTCCTTGTTGTCGAGCCACAAGCTCCAGCATGGGCACAGCAGATTGTCCGTTTCCTTCAGACAGGAGAACTTCCCGAAGAGCAAGAAGAAGCGGAAAGAGTATCCCAGCAGTCAAGTATGTACCAGTTTGTCGACAACACACTATACAGAAGAAGACTCAAGGTGTGAAATTGAAGTGTATTCACCGGGAAGACGGACAAAAGCCGTTGGCAGAGATACATGGAGGCATATGTGGTCACCATATTGGCGCAAGAGCACTTGCCGGCAAAGCATTCCGGCAAGGTTTCTTTTGGCCGACAGCCCTCCAGGATGCAACTGCACAAGTAACCAAGTGTGAAGCGTGCCAGTTCCATTCCAAGAAGATACATCAACCAGCTCAAGCTCTCCAGACGATCCCTTTATCCTGGCCATTTTCGGTCTGGGGGCTCGACATCCTCGGCCCTTTCCCCGAGCAATCGGGGGCTTTGAGTACTTGTACGTTGCAATCGACAAGTTCACAAAGTGGCCGGAAGTGGAAGCAGTGAGGAAGGTGATAGCACAGTCAGCAGTCAAGTTCTTCAGGTCGATTGTTTACCGTTTCGGGATCCCTAACAGGATAATCACCGACAACGGTACACAATTCATGAGCCGCACCTTCATGCAGTACGTCCAAGATCTTGGCGCCAAGGTCTGCTTCGCTTCTGTTGCTCACCCGAGAAGCAACGGTCAAGCGGAGAGGGCAAATGCTGAAGTGCTGTGCGGGCTCAAGACCAGGACTTTCGACAGGCTGCACAAGTGAGGAAAAAACTGGATCGAGGAGCTGCCGGTGGTTCTTTGGTCGATCAGGACGACGCCAAATCGAGCCACTGGCCAGACACCTTTCGCTCTAGTCTATGGAGCAGAGGCAGTTCTCCCCACGGAACTCGTATACGGATCACCTCAAGTGCTCGCTTATGATGAGCTTGAGCAAGAGCAGCTGCGACAAGATGACGCGCTGCTCCTTGAGGAAGACCGTCTTTGGGCTGCTGTACGAGCTGCTCGCTACCAGCAAGCTTTGCGCCGCTACCATAGCCGCAAAGTTAACGCCAGAAGTCTCGAGGAAGGCGACCTTGTTCTTCGGCGTGTTCAGTCCACCAAGAATTCCAACAAGTTGACGCCGAAGTGGGAAGGCCCTTACCGGGTGAAACGAGTCACTAGGCCTGGCGCTGTCCGCCTTGAGACCGAAGATAGCATTCCGGTGAGCAATTCCTGGAACATTGAGCATCTTCGTAAGTTTTACCCGTAAGGCGCGGTTGCCGGAACCTGTTCTGGCAACCACCTTTTGTACAAGTCTTGCCGCTGTTGCATGTAATCCTTTGTACAAAGCCGGGCGCAGACCCCGTGCATAAGTAAAGCTCATGTGCTCCGCACATCTTGTCAATTTCATGCTTTCTATTTTTTGCATGTGTTATCTGACACTTTGTGCAGCACCTACTCCCCGGTAAGCAACAACGAGCCGTAAGGCTCCATATCTTTATTTTCTCTTCTTTCTTTTTTTCTCTCAAGGAAAGGAAGGTTCCCTCACCCACAAGTTTGCTGGGGGGGAAAGGAGAAGATAATGGTATGGACCAGGCGTCGTTCAAGAAAGTTTCGCCTTGCCGGGAAGCAAACAACAGAAAATCTAAGTTGCCAAAGTTTGAGCAATCAGATTTTTAAAATTTTTAAGTTATCTCCCTTGAACGACCGCACTTTGTATGGAAAACCTGTGCGCGGAGGAACCAAGTCGTAGCTAGTTGCGCCCTTACTTTGTTTCGAGTCCGCTCAACAACTTAAGTGAGCTGCAACTAGTTGCGACAAGGTTTCTTGTCGGTAGCGGCACCGCCAGCAGGCTGCTGACGTCCCGCACTCAGCGCTCGCGGCTCGGGTGCCTGCACCGGCAAGTTCCCTAAAAGCGTAGGGTAAAAAGACATACAAAGGGAGGAATCAAGTAAAGGGAATAACATTGCAATCATTACCCAGAATAGAGTTATATTACAAAGTAGCTTGTCGCGGCTCTAACAGATTGTTCTTATAACATGACCAGCAGCGACAAGAAAAGAAGAAACGGGCGGCCTAGTCTATGCGATCGCCTTCGATCCTCTTGATCCCGCTCACCTTGTCCACAATGGGTGCGACAAGGGTCTTGAGCGCCTCCAGATCAGCATCCGGCGGCAAGGTCTTGAGGACGTTGGTGAGGTTGAGGCCCGGGTTGCGGAAGGCCACCTTCACCAACACCTTTTGAAGAGCTCCCGCGCAGATCTTGTGCGACTCGTCGGCCAGCTGCTTTGGGATCCTCTCCCGGAGTCGCTGGAGGGCCGTCGCCATGCCTTTGAAGAACAAGATGAGCTTGGCGCTGGGTTGGAGGTTCTCATCGGAGGGATACCCGAGGTCCTCCATCCCCAGCTGCGCCAGCTCCCTGTCAATGTCGGCGGCAACATTCACGAGACCCTCCGTCCAGTGCTCCACATTCTCCCTAAAGGCATTCTGGGCAGCGGCAGCACTCTCCAGCAGCGCCTTATCGGCCTTGATCTCCTCCTTTAAGGCCACCTCCTGCTCCTTGGCGCCATCCAGAGTCTTGGTCAAAGTGGTCAGCTTCAACTCAAGATCCGCGTTGGAGTCCTTGGCAGCGCTAAGCTCTTTGCCCTTCTCGGCGAGATCGGCCTCCAGCTGCGCCACCTTCGTCTCCAGCTCTTCTTGGCGGCCTCAGCAACTGCGGCAGCATCCTCTGCTTGCTTAAGGGCTCCGCCAAGTTTTTCCTCGCGCACGACAAGTTCCTCCTCGTGGGCGTTAAGGTTGACCTTCCGCTGCGCCAGCTCACCTTCCTGCGCAAACAGCTTCTCAGCGGCAAGCCGCCGTTGCTCTTCAACTTCGGCCCTCTCAAGGAAGAAGGCCTTCTGCTCTTCGGCAAGTTGCTCCCGCTCCTCCGCCAGGGACCGGAGAGCTTCCTGGTGGAGACCCCGGAGCTCCTCCGCATGCTTCTCGATGTCTGCTCCCGCCTTCGCGACAAGCGCCTCGCGGGATTCCAGCTTGGCTTGCCGCGCACGGTAGAGCGACAACAACTTCCGCAACAGCCGCTCCTCCTCAGGCTCGCTGCTGCTGCTCGGCGCGTCAACCAGCGTCAGCCCAGCGGAGGCAAGCACCTCCCCATCAAAGATCTCTCCCTCAACCTGCGCCCTAGAGCTTGACGCCCAGGGGAGGTTGATGAAGACGCCATCGCCGGCCTTCAAGTAGACGCCTGGCTGGGGCTCTTCGGAGCCTGGCGCTGCGGCTGCGGCGGACGGGTCGGCGGTCGATGTAGCGCCTGGCGCTCCTGCGGCCTCAGGGCCGTCAGTACGATCACCAGACCCCTCGCCAGCTGCTGCGGCGGCAGCTTTGGCGGCCTTTGCGCCGGCGGGATCGTCAGCACCGGCTGCTCCCTCGGTGGCAGCGGCGTCGTCGGCGGCAACCTCGGTCTCCATCTGCTCCGCAGCAGATGGGTCTGACGGCCGGAAAAGGGAGAAGAGTCAAGCAAATATTCAACAAGAAGAAGATCAAAAGAAGAAGAACCCAAGGGGAGTTTTGAAGCAAAAGGATTACCTGTCCCAGGTTCTGCAGTCGTGGTCTCCGCCGCCGGGGGGCCGCTGGTGCTGTCCCTTGCCGGAGAACTCCCCCTTGCCGGAGACCTCTCCCTTACCGGATAACCCTCCCTTGCCGGAGGACTCTCCCTTGGCGTTTAGGGGGTGGCCTCCGGGCGCTCCTGGTGAGGTTGCTCTGCTCCTACACAAACCAGCAGTTAGATATCAGCAGAGACAGAGTATCCATGCGCACCTCACAGTGGAAAGCGAACCATATACTTACGCTGGGGGCTGCTCTGGAGAAAAGTTGCCGGGTCCGGCAAGGTTGTCTCGGGCGCACCCCCTGCTGTCGCAGTAGGTTCGTCCTCGATGACAATCACCGAGACCTTGGCCCTCTTTGCTGCTCTCTGGGCCAGAGTCCTAAAGAGGAACAAGTTCAGAGTAAAGCAAATGAGATACAAGACAAAACAGCAAGGATTGAAGAACTACAAGTATAACAAGGGAATCTTACTCTTCTTCTTCTTCCTCGTCGGAGCTGAACGCGGAGAAGTCGAAGTCCGGCTCACGACCGGCGTGAGGAGGCGGAGGAGTAGGTTCCCTTGGCCGCTTGGCGGGAGCAGTGGCGGTGGTCTGAGACGACCCCGCTCCGGCTACCGCCGCGGCGTGAGAAGCGGCAGGAGTAGAAGCGGTGGTCCGGGAGGGCCCTGCTCCAGTTGCCGTCGCAGCGTGAGGTGCTCCCGCGGCAACAGTGCTTGCCGCGGTGGAGCGTGTCACGCGGCGCGACGACTATTGACTCGCCTGCCGCTCCGCTACGTCACCGGCCTTACGGAGACGCCTTCTTGGTGGGGATGGAGGCTCTGCTTGCGGTGAGCTGCCTGAAGATGAGGAGGAAGAGGAGTTGATTTCCAGCGAGCCGCTCGTATCCTTGGCGGGCTCGCTCGACTCGATGTCATGCCCGGCAAGCTTTTTCTCGCCGGCGGGCTCCCCTCGCTCGGCACGGCTTGCCGCCTCTGCCTCCTCCACGGTGAATCCAAATTCGCCCGCGGCTGCGGCTGCCGCCGCCTCTTCCAGCCTAGTGGCGATGCGTGTCATCTCCGCATTGGTGGTGTCGCGGGTGAGGCTATCCTTCTCGTCGGAGCGGATCGGCACTTCTACCAAGCCATCGAAGAATTGCTGCACGACGTCGTCCGCAGGCTCTTGCCAAGTTGGGACGATTCCATGCGAGTCGCACAGCGGCATCATTGCACGGATGCGGTCGAGCGCGGAGTTGTTGCACAGCGGAACGACGGCCCCCGGCAACCTGAACACTTCGGGGTGTTGGGGGTCATACTTGAACAGCTCCTGGAGCATCGCGTTAAGCTCCAGAACAGTGAAGTTGAAGTTGAGGCCCGGGCGCAGCCTCATGATGTCCGCCGCATTCTTGAATTCCCAGGCGGGTCTCCCCCATTCCTGCAGGGGGGCGATGCGGCGACGAAGAAAATCTGCGCCAACAGCGCCTACAGTGAGCCCGGCAAGCCTGAGGCGTAGGATCCGGGTGACGGCAATCTTCAGCCTATCGTCTTCCGGGGCCACGTCACTCCAATCGCTGCCGCGTGCTACTGGGGTTTGGCGCCGGGTGGTAAACGGCTGCGGGTTCTCCTCGTCAATCCAGCACCAGTCTGCTCTCCATTCCTCCCACTTGCCGCGGAACTCTCCCTCCAGATAAGTTTCCTTCTTGCCGGCCCTCGAGATCCAGGCGATTCCGCCGGATAAAGGCTCTCCTCTCTCTACTCAGGGCATAAAGAAGTGGTGAAAAAGGGCTACATTGGGATGGACTCCGACGAAGTTTTCGCAGAGATGTGCGAAAACTGCCATGGTCAGAACGGCATTGGGGGTGAAATCAAGGAGGTGGAACCCGTAGGTGTTCATAATATCGCAGAAGAACTCAGAGAAGGGCGGGCAGAGCCCGCAGTAGAAGAACAAGGCGAAGAAAGGATATCCGTTTGGAGCCCTCTTCCAAGCGGCGGCTGGAAGTACCTTCGTGCGCGGATGCGCTCGCGTCTCCGTCGACCAGAAGAGGTAGTAGTTCTCCCTCAGCTCCCTCGCGGCGAGCTTGGGGGGGAAGACTGCCCGCTCCTTTCGCAGCGCCGCAAGCCGCTGCGCCTCGGTCGACTTCACAACCTTCCCCTTGTCGGCTTTTGGAGCCATGGCGGAAGTGGTGGAGGAGGTCGACGGCATTGGTGGTGCTGGTGGCGATGGGGGTGGAGCGCTGCTCTCTTTCGGCTTTGGGAAGATGAGGGAGCGGCGGAGATTTCCGAGATTGAAGCAGCAACCGGCGAATGGGCGAACTACCCCTGTTTCCCTTGCTTATAAAGAGGGAGGGGGCGGACTTTCCGCATTTCCGAATAAAGAAACCATCCACGATCTCTCCCACGACGCCGCATTCGACGCGTGCCGTTCGGGGAGGGCGCGGTGGATACGGGGAGAGATACGGCGTAACTTAGGCCGTGCGTGCCCGTGCCCTGTTTTGGGCCTGGCCCAACAACGCTCGGCACCGTGTATGGCCCAGGCCCGGGGGCTCCTGTCGGTGTACTAGTGTAGGGGTACCCTAGTATCCCGAACTTGTGCACGGGCAGTCGCAGCATCCCGCGGCAAGGCTTGCCGGGTGACCGCCAAGGTCCTCCGTGGTTCCTTTGGAGCCATTCAAGGACAAAGTATCCAAACCAAGGCACCTCAAGACCCCGGCAAGAGGAGCTTGTCGGGAAGGCTAACCAAGGCACCTCAAGACCTCGGCAAGAGGAGCTTGCCGGGAAGGCCAACCAAGGCATCTCAAGGAGCTTGCCGCGACGCGCCACGCGTCCCGGCAAGGCCCGGTGAGCGACAAGCTCCCGGGCGCGACAAGACAACAACCGCGGCAAGGCGCTTGCCGCGGCAAGCCACCACTCTGCCCGCGCTCCAGCACATCCACCAACGTGTCGCTCTGGGACCCTTCCAGGCGTACGTGGCAGGAGGCTGTGCAGCCTGCGGTGCGCGGTGGCAAGCGGCGCTGACAAGATCGCCATCGTGGCAAGCGGTGGCGTCCCTGACGGTCCCTTTTGCACTATTTAGGCGACGCAGATGGGAATTTAATGCCCTTGTCCCCTGCCGTCAGGGTTAGGTATGATACACTGTAGCAGGTAGCTGTACCAACCGCAGCACCTTTCCATTTTTACCCTTGTCTACGTTGCCACCTGTCGGTGACCCCTTGAGCATATAAAAGGAGGCCCATGCGCAACGTAGAGAGGGGGGGAGAACACTCACGCTCGGTCTCATTAGCTGCTGAGGGGTACTGTAGCACTCCGCGCTCCCGAGCAAGAACTCAATACAAACCACAAAGCAGGAGTAGGGTTTTACGCATCCGTGCGGCCCGAACCTGGGTAAACTGCTCGTGTGCTTCGCCTCGATCCGCTCTTCGTGCGACCCTCGCCCCTGCCGAACCGAAAGGGACTCGGTCCGCCAGTCCCATAGGTGTTCATGGATTAGTCCCCCGACATCAAGACTATTTTCTGGCGCAGTTGCCGGGGAGCATAGCTCTATTCTTTGAGTCACTTGGGATTTATATCTGTTGATCATTATGAAGAACTTAAAAGATGAAAGAACCAAGATTTTCCTCTCAACTACGAGGGGAGGTAAGGAACTGCCATCTAGCTCTGCACTTGATTCACCTTCTATTTTGAGTAAACTTGTGACACCCACTCCTGGTATTTATTCTGATATGTCGCATGTTATTTATGATATCACTTCTGCTTTGCATGATACTTATGATGAAACTACTTATATGCTTGATAATACTGTGCCATTAGGTTGCATGTTGATTGATGATGTCGATGACCTGCATGTCAACAGAAATCATGTAATGGGGGGCTTCTATTTAGATATACAGTAGATATGTGTTCTGTTGAGTATATTGTGTACGTGTATATTGTGTATTGGGCCCACCTCCTGTTTTCTATGTATAGTCGAGGTTGTGCCCCCTGTACTCATATATATATATGGTGCACCGATCAATGCATTGTGATTGTACAACCTATTCTTCTCGTTCTACATGGTATCTATCGCAGCACGGTCCTAAACCCTAGCCGTCACCGCCGTCGCGCCTCCACGCGTCGCCGTGCTACCTCTTGAGCACCGCGTTGGTTTTCACTTGAAGAGAAAGGGTGATGCAGCAAAGTAGCGTAAGTATTTCCCTCAGTTTTTGAGAACCAAGGTATCAATCCAGTAGGAGGCCACACGCAAGTTCCTCATACCTACACAAACAAATAAGAACCTCGCAACCAACGTGATAAAGGGGTTGTCAATCCCTTCACGGTCACTTACGAGAGTGAGATCTGATAGAGATGATAAAATAATATTTTTGGTATTTTCATGATAAAGATTAAAAGTAAAGATTGCAAAATAAAAGGTAATAGAAATAGCTTGTATGACGGAAGATTAATATGATGGAGAATAGACCCGGGGCCATAGGTTTCACTAGTCGCTTCTCTCAAGATAACATAAGTATTACGGTGGGTGAACAAATTACTGTCGAGCAATTGATAGAAAAGCGAATAATTATGAGAATATCTAGGCATGATCATGTATATAGGCATCACGTCCATGACAAGTAGACCGACTCCTTCCTGCATGTACTACTATTACTCCACACATCGACTGCTATCCAACATGCATCTAGAGTATTAAGTTCATAAGAATAGAGTAACGCATTAGGTAAGATGACATGATGTAGAGGGATAAACTCAAGCAATATGATATAAACCCCATCTTTTTATCCTCGATGGCAACAATACAATATGTGTCGTTTCCCTTTCTGTCACTGGGATCGAGCACCGCAAGATTGAACCCAAAGCTAAGCACTTCTCCCATTGCAAGAAAGATCAATCTAGCAGGCCAAACCAAACTGATAATTCGAAGAGACGCAAAGATATTAAATCATGCATAAAAGATTTCAGAGAAGAATCAAATATTGTTCATAGATATACTTGATCATAAACCCACAATTCATCGGATCTCGACAAACACACCGCAAAAAGAGTTACATCGAATAGATCTCCAAGAAGATCGAGGAGAACTTTGTATTGAGATTCAAAGAGAGAGAAGAAGCCATCTAGCTAATAACTATGGACCCGAAGGTGTGAAGTAAACTACTCACACATCATTGGAGGGGCCATGGAGTTGATGTAGAGGCCCTCCGTGATCGATGCCCCCTCCGGCGGAGCTCCGGAAAAGGCCCCAAGATGGGATCTCTTGGGTACAGAAGGTTGCGGCGGTGGAAATAGGGTTTCGTGGTGCTCCTGGATGTTTTCAGGGTATATGAGTATATATAGGAGGAAGAAGTAGGTCGGTTGAGCCACGAGGGGCCCACGAGGGGGGAGGGCGCGCCCAAGGGGGTAGGCGCGCCCCCTGCCTCGTGGACTCCTCATTTGTTTCTTGACGTCCACTCCAAGTCCTCTGGATCACGTTTGTTCAAAAAATCACGTTCCCGAAGGTTTCATTCTGTTTGGATTCTGTTTGATATTCGTTTTCTGCGAAACACTGAAATAGGCAAAAAACAGCAATTTGCACTGGGCCTTGGGTTAATAGGTGAGTCCCAAAAATAATATAAAAGTGTAAAATAAAGCCCATTAACATCCAAAACAGATAATATAATAGCATGGAACAATAAAAAATTATAGATACATTGGAGACGTATCACGCCGCCACCGCTTCACCCCGCCGCCGCCACCAGCCGCCGCCGCCGCCGCCGTTCCTTCGGCCGCTGCCGCCTCCCCCCTACCGCATTATCCACCGCTACCACGGCTTCTCCAGCCGCTGCAGCTGCCGATCGCCTCGCTTCCGCTCCGTCTCCCCACCCCGCGCCGCATCCCGTGCCGCACCTCCACCCCGCGCCGCACCCATCTCCACCTCGTGCCGCCCCTCCACCCCGCGCCACTACCCGTGCCGCAACCCTAAAACCCTAGCCATGAGCTCCTCCTCCACCACCTTCTCAACCCCTTCACCGGTCCCGATGTCACCCTCGTCCGCGACCTTAACATCCACGAGCGTGTCCCGGTGAAGCTTGATCAATCCACCGCCTCCTACTCCGCTTGGAAGCGGTATTTTCCGCTTGTGTTCCGCGAGTACCTCCTTCATGGCCACGTCGACGACACCTTGGACTCGGCCCTCATGATCAACGACGAGGAGTGGATGATCCTCGACGCCACCATCATCCGCTGGTTCTACCTCACCATCTCCAGCGACCTCTTCCACACCATGGTGGATGACGACGATGACGCCTACGCCGTCTGGACCAAGCTTAATGGCCTCTTCACCAACAACAAGCCAGAGCACAAGGTCCTTCTACACGGTGAGTTTTACGGGTGCTAGCAGCTTGACTCATCCATCGATGATTTTTGCATGCGCTTGAAAAAGCTTGCCGATGAGTTCCACGATCTCGGGGAGACGGTTGGCAACGAGCTCCTCATCAGCACCCTCACCGCCGGCCTAAACGAGGATTTTCGGAACGCTGCCTCCAACCTCACCCTCATCTCGGAGCCTACCTTCGCTATGATGGTGGCATACCTCAAGCTGGAGGAGCGCCGGATGAGGATGGCCCGGACTAGGGCGACCCACACCGCCCTCATCGCCGGCACCCGTGGGGGCCAGGCCCCGCCGCTGCCGCGCCCCGTGCCGGTCCAGCAGCCGGTGCCCGTCTACCCGCCCGTCCCTGTCGCCCCCTTCCCGCCGCCCCAGCTAGCCCCTAACGGGGGGGGGGGGGGTGGCATTGCGGAGGCCGCAAGTATTAGGAGGGCGCAGGCGCTCAGGGAGGAGCGTCCCGCCCGCCACAGCAGCCCTACCAGCCGACCCCGTGGTACACCGGCCAGAACCCATGGACCGGCGTCGTGCACGCCTACTCCATGCCGGTTCCCCATGCCCCTGCCCCGGGTATTCTCGGTGCCTGGCCACCGTCTTACCAGGCGTTCTATGTCGTGTCGCAGCCTTATGCAGCGCCCTACGGGCCTCTCTCCTACGGCCAGCAGCGGCAGCCAGAGGTGGGCTGTCGTTGCTGCCCCTGACGGCCCCGCCGCAGCAGCAGGCTCTCCCGCTGGCACCGTGGGAACTAGCTCTTCTGGCGGCTCTTCACACCTCCCCCTCACTGTCCACCTACACCAGCGGCAGCGACTGGTATTGTTGGGGAACGTAGCATGCAATTTCAAAAAAATTCCTACGATCACGCAAGATCTATCTAGGAGATGCATAGCAACGGGAGGGAAGAGTGTGTCCACGTACCCTCGTAGACCGAAAATGGAAGCGTTATGTTAACGCGGTTGATGTAATCGAACGTCTTCGTGATCCAACCGATCAAGTACCAAACGTATGGCACCTCCGAGTTCAGCACACGTGTAGCTCGACGACGTCCCTCAAACTCTTGATCCAGCAAAGTGTCAAGGGAGAGTTTCACCAGCATGACGGCGTGGTGACGGTGATGGTGATGTGATCCGCGCAGGGCTTCGCCTACGTGAATATGACCGGAGGAGTAAACCGTGGAGGGAGACGCCGCACACGGCTTGGAAAACAATTGGTGTGTCTCCAAGGGGTGCCCCGCCCACGTATATAAAGGAGGGGGGGAGGAGGCCGGCCACCAGGGGTGCTCCAAGGAGAGGAGAGTCCTACTAGGACTCCAAGTCCTAGTAGGATTCAGCCCCCCTCTTTTCCTTCTCATGGAGGGGGAAAGGGGGAAGGGAGAGGGAAGAGGAGAAGGAAAGGGGGTGCGCCCCCTCCCCTAGTCCAATTCGGATTCCCCATGGGAGGGGGCGCGGCCACCCCTTGTGGGCTGCTTCCCCTCTCCGCTATGGCCCATGTAGGCCTAATATTCCCCCGGGGGGGTCCGGTAACCCCTCGGTACTCTGATAAATATCTGAAATGTCCTGAAACCATTCCGATGTCCGAATACCTTCATCTAATATATCAATCTTTACCTCTCGACCATTTCAAAACTCCTCGTCATGTCCGTGATCTTATCCCGGACTCCGAACAATCTTCGGTCACCAAAACACATAACTCATAATACAAATCGTCATCGAACGTTAAGCGTGCGGACCCTACGGGTTCAAGAACTATGTAGACATGACCGAGACACATCTCTGATCAATAACCAACAGCGGAACCTGGATGCTCATATTGGTTCCTACATATTCTACGAGATCTTTATCGGTTAAACCGTAATGACAACATACGTCATTCCCATCGGTATGTTACTTGCCCGAGATTCGATCGTCAGTATCCTCACACCTAGTTCAATCTCGTTACCGGCAAGTATCTTTACTCATTATGTAATGCATCATCCCGCAACTAACTCATTATTCACATTGCTTGCAAGGCTTATCATGATGTGCATTACCGAGAGGACCCAGAGATACCTCTCCGATACTCGGAGTGACAAATCCTAATCTCGATCTATGCCAACCCAACAAACACCTTTGGAGACACCTGTAGAGCATCTTTATAATCACCCCGTTACGTTGTGACGTTTGATAGCACACAAGGTGTTCCTTCGGTATTCGGGAGTTGCATAATCTCATAGTCAAAGGAATATGTATAAGTCATGAAGAAAGCAATAACAATAAAACTTAGAGATCATTATGCTAAGCTAACGGATGGGTCTTGTCCATCACATCATTCTCCTAATGATGTGATCCCGTTCATCAATTGACAACACATGTTTATGGTTAGGAAACTTAACCATCTTTGATTAATGAGCTAGTTAAGTAGAGGCATACTAGGGACACTATGTTTTGTCTATGTATTCACACATGTATCAAGTTTTCGGTTAATATAATTCTAGCTGGAATAATAAACATGATATAAGGAAATATAAATAACAACTTTATTATTGCCTCTAGGGCATATTTCCTTCAGTCTCCCACTTGCACTAGAGTCAATAATCTAGATTACATTGTAATGATTCTAACTCCCATGGAGTCTTGGTGCTGATCATGTTTTGCTCATGGAAGAGGCTTAGTCAATGGGTCTACAAAATTCAGATCCGTGTGTATTTTGCAAATCTCTATGTCTCCCTCCTTGACTTGATCGCGTATGGAGTTGAAGCATCTCTTGATGTGTTTGGTTCTCTCGTGAAATCTGGATTCCTTCGCTAAGGCAATTGCTCCAGTATTGTCACAAAAGATTTTCATTGGACCCGGTGCACTAGGTATTACACCTAGATCGGATATGAACTCCTTCATCCAGACTCCTTCATTTGCTGCTTCTGAAGCAGCTATGTACTCCGCTTCACACGTAGATCTCACCACAACGCTCTGCTTGGAACTGCACCAACTAATAGCTCCACCATTCAATATAAATACGTATCCGGTTTGCGACTTAGAGCCATTCGGATCAGTGTCAAAGTTAGCATTGACGTAACCATTTATGACAAGCTTTTTGTCACCTCCATAAACGAGAAACACATCCTTAGTCCTTTTCAGGTATTTCAGGATGTTCTTGACCGCTACCCAGTGATCCACTCCTGGATTACTTTGGTACCTCCCTACTAAACTTATAGGAAGGCACACATCAGGTTTGGTACACAGCATTGCATACATGATAGAACGTATGGGTGAGACATAGGGAATGACTTTCATTTTCTCTCTATCTTCTGCAGTGGTCGCGCATTGAGTCTGACTCAACTCCACACCTTGTAACACAGGCAAGAACCCTTTCTTTGACTGGTCCATTTTGAACTCTTCAAAACTTTATCAAGGTATGTGCTTTGTGAAAGTCCAATTAAGCATCTTGATCTATCTCTATAGATCTTGATGCCCAATATATAAGCAGCTTCACCGAGGTCTTTCATTGAAAAATTCTTATTCAAGTATCCTTTTATGGTATCCAGAAATTCTGTATTATTTCCAATCAACAGTATGCCATCCACATATAATATTAGAAATGCTACAGAGCTCCCACTCACTTTCTTGTAAACACAGGCTTCTCCAAAAGTCTGTATAAAAGCATATGCTTTGATCACACCATCAAAGCGTATATTCTAACTCTGAGAGGCTTGCACCAGTCCATAAATGGATCGCTGGAGCTTGCACACTCTGTTAGCACCTTTAGGATCGACAAAACCTTCTGGTTGCATCATATACTACTCTTCTTTAAGAAATCCATTAAGGAATGTAGTTTTTACAACCATTTCCCAAATTTCATAATCATAAAATGCGGCAATTGCTAACAATATTTGGACAAACTTAAGCATCGCTACAGGTGAGAAGGTCTCATCATAGTCAACTCCTTGAACTTGTCGAAAACCTTTCGCAACAAGTCGAACTTTGTAGACAGTAACATAACCATCAGCGTTAGTCTTCTTCTTGAAGATCCATTTATTTTCTATGGCTTGCCGATCATCAGGCAAATCAACCAAAGTCCATACTTTGTTCTCATACACGGATCCCATCTCAGATTTCATGGCCTCAAGCCATTTCGCGAAATCTGGGCTCATCATCGTTTCCTCATAGTTCGTAGGTTCGTCATGGTCTATTAACATGACTTCTAGAACAGGATTACCATACCACTTTGGTGCGGAATGTTGTAGGATCGAAAGTATGTCTAGAGGGGGGGTGATTAGACTACTTGACCAAATAAAAACTTGACATTTTCCCAATTTTAGTTCTTGGCAGATTTTAGCTATTTTAGGACAAGTCAAGCAATCATCACACAATTCAAGCAAGCATGCAAAGAGTATATTGGCAGCGGAAAGTAAAGCATGCAACTTGCAAGAATATAAAGGGAAGGGTTTGGAGAATTCAAACGCTATTGGAGACACGGATGTTTTTCCCGTGGTTCGGATAGGTGGTGCTATCCTACATCCATGTTGATGGAGACTTCAACCCACGAAGGGTAACGATTGCGCGAGTCCACACAGGGCTCCACCCAAGGGCAACGGTTGCGCGAGTCCATGAAGGGCTCCACCCACGAAGGGTCCACGAAGAAGCAACCACCCACAAAGGGTCCACGAAGAAGCAACCTTGTCTATCCCACCATGGCCATCGCCCACGAAGGACTTGCCTCACTAGCGGTAGATCTTCATGAAGTAGGCGATCTCCTTGCCCTTACAAACTCCTTGGTTCAACTCCACAATCTTGTCGGAGGCTCCCAAGTGACACCTAGCCAATCTAGGAGACACCACTCTCCAAGAAGTAACAAATGGTGTGTAGGTAATGAACTCCTTGCTCTTGTGCTTCAAATGATAGTCTCCCCAACACTCAACTCTCTCTCATAGGATTTGGATTTGGTGGAAAGAAGATTTGAGTGGAAAGCAACTTGGGAAGGCTAGAGATCAAGATTCATATGGTAGGAATGGAATGTCTTGATCTCAACACATGAGTAGGTGGTTCTCTCTCAGAACAAATGAGTTGGAATGATGTGTGTGTTCTGATGGCTCTCTCACTAAATGAGAAAGAGGTGGAGGGGTATATATAGCCTCCACACAAAATCCAACCGTTACACAGTTTTCCAATCTCGGTGGGACCGAATCATAAAACTCGGTCGGACCAAAAATGTAAACCTAGTGACCGTTAGGAATTTCGGTGGGACTGACATGCAACTCGGTAGGACCGATTCGGTTAGGGTTTGGGCATAACGTAATCTCGGTGAGACCGATTACACAAACTCGGTGAGACCGAGTCTGGTAATTAGCTAACCAGAGAGTTGGTCAGGCAAACTCGGTGGGACCGATTTGCTCTTTCGGTGGGACCGAGTGGAACTCGGTGAGACCGAAAAGTTACAAAGGGGAAACACTGAGTTTACATTGCAATCTCGGTGGGACCGATTCGCTCTTTCGGTGGGACCGAAAAGTTACGAAAGGGAAACAGAGAGTTTGCAACCCCATCTCGGTGGGACCGAGATCCTTATCGGTAGAACCGAAATGCTAGGGTTTGGCAGTGGCTAATGACAATTGAAACTTGGTGGCGCCAGATAGGAAGAATCGGTAGGACCGAGTTTGGCTTAGAGTTTAGGTCATATGTGGATATGGGAAAGTAGTTGAGGATTTTGGAGCATATCATTAAGCACATGAAGCAAGAGGCTCATTAAGCAACACCTCATCCCTCCTTAATAGTATTGGCTTTTCCTATGGACTCAATGTGATCTTGGATCACTAAAATATGAAATGAAAAGTCTTGAGCTTTTGAGCTTGAGCCAATCCTTTGTCCTTAGCATTTTGAGGGTTCCACTTTCACATCCATGCCATGCCAATCATTGAGCTTTCCTGAAATAATCATCTCGGAATAGCATTAGCTCAATGAGCTATATGTTGTTATGAATTACCAAAACCACCTAGGGATAGTTGCACTTTCAATCTCCCCCTTTTTGGTAATTGATGACAACATATAGATCAAAGCTTCGACAAATGATAATAAGCATGAAATATATCATCGCTTTGAGAAGTATGTGATAAGTAAGAGCTCCCCCTAAATTTGTGCATATTTAAAATTTGCTTTGGACTGCAAATGCACAAAGAGTTAGAATCATGGGTTACTCTTCCATGTCACATACATCTTGGTGGAGCGCTCAAAATGATAAGATTGAAATACATGCACTCATCACCAAGAATAGTGAATGATCACAAACGATAGATAGAATGATAATATTTAAGCAAGCATTAAGCAAACATTAAGTGTAGCTTATGATCAAACACATGATCATCGATGTCTCACAAACATAAGGACGTAGTATCTCACACACAAAAGCAAAGAAAGTTTGAAGAAACCACCCAATAAAACAAGAGAGAAAAGCAACACACACTCTCTCTCTCGAAGCCTATGATCTATACATCTTCTCCCCCTTTGGCAACAAGTTACCAAAAAGTTCCTAGAAAATGCATAGTGCTAAGTCGTCGCTCAGGCTTGATCTTCAGGTGGTGGTGGAGTCCGGATCACTCAAAGGACGAAGACTTCTATAGATGTTGAAGTAGTCGCTGGAGTTGGAGCTGAGGTAGACGCTGGAGCTGAGGCTGTAGCTGGTGCTGAAGTAGTAGCTCTGGTGTCAGCAACTTGCAGTGCAGACGACCTCGGACCTGGTGGCACCCTCGCAAATGCATGAGTCGTGGTCCTGCCTCTCCTCTCATTCATGTCCTCCTGGAGCTGCTCCACTGCAGACTGAACTTCTGTTACCTTGATGTCCAAGTCATAGAACTTCTGTTCCATGATCCTGTCTAAACTCGCCTGGTTCTGAGTTAGGGTGGCTAGACTCTGCTCAATCCGCAGGGTGGACGCAATCAAGTAACCAAGCTGCTCTTGTTTGGTCTTCAAGAAGTATTCAGATGCCTCTGCTTGAGTAGGCATCCTGGCAGCTTTTTCCTTCTTCGCCTTCTCCTTCTTTGCATATGCTTGTGCAGACGATGGCTCATTCTCTGTCATCACAACTTCATTGTTCTCAAAATCTGGGCGGATGGGCAGGTGTTCCTTATCCAACAAATATATGCCCGTGCCCATCTTGGAGTTGATGAGCTCCTGAATCTGAGGGGCATATCCACAGCTCCTCTTCTGATCTGTAGCTGTCCTCTTAATGGTTTCCACAATGAGACTCATGACCTTGAATTTCTGAGGCACGTCAAAGACATGAAGCAAGTTTGCCTTAGTATCCAACATCTTGTGATCTCCAGACTTAGGCAACAGAGTGTGCCTTAGTATCCAATTGATAGTAGGCAATCCTGAGAGCAGATAATGCACTGAGCCAAACTTGAATGTGTCAAGAGCTTCATTGGGAATTTCCTTGTACATGTTGGACATGGAGTTATGGTCCATCTTCTTCTTGGCATAGATATCCAAGTCCTCATCTTGTTCTTCTGGGGCATTGATGATCTGTGCCCACTCAGCCACTGTAGATTGGTACCTTGTACCCTCTGACATCCATGTAATCCTCCCATCTGGATAAAAGTGAGCTATGGAGTAGAACTGCATGATGAGTTCCTCGTTCCACTTTGTGAGCTTCTGCCCAACAAAGTCCTCTACTCCACACGCTCTGAAGCTGTCCTGAACTCCTGGGTAGTATTCTTCATTCTCCTTGATGTAGGTCCAGTCGACCCATCTCATGTCACAAACGATTGGCTTCTTGTCAAGCAAAACAGTCTCATAAAAATCTTGTTGCTCCTTGGTGTGAAATCTATAATCCACGGCAGTCCTTCTCCTAGAAGCATACGGATCTGCTTCTCTCCACTTTCTCAGCCCTGAGTCTCTCCTAAGCTTCATGTCCTCAGCCACAGGATGAGCATCGTTGTGGTCTGGGATCTTGGGCTTGAGATTCCGGAGGACACTCTCTTCCTCTTCTTCAGTAGCTTCAGGCACTGGGGCCTTGTTCTTTTCTGCGGCAGGTATACTCCTTGTGTTTCTCTTTCGTGCTGTCTTAGGCTTAGATGCAGCGTTGGGTGCTTCCTTGGGCTTGGATGCAGCTGTTCCTGACCTTATGGCATCTCCCATAAGTTTGGCTGCCTTGGGCGCTGGTGCAGCTGCCTCTTCTTCCTCCTCCTCTTCTACCATGATGGAGGCTCTCCCAAGCACTTTGGCTACAGTCTTCTTCACCCTCTCTTTCCTCTTTTTGCCCTCAGCAGCAACGGGCTCAATGGGAGCAGGCTTCTCAGTGGAGGCTCTAGCCTTTGACATGGGCTACCTGCCTGCTGGCCTCTTGATTTTCAGGCCTGGCTTTGAGCATTGAGCTGGCTCAACTCTCTTGGAAGTGGCCTCCTCCTCTGCCACATAGTCTTCATCCTCAGAATCAGACGTTCTCTTCTTCCTTTGACGTGTGGCAGCCTTAGGCAGATTGCTGGGTGTGCTCCTGCTGCCATCATCAGAAGAACTTGAGGGGCTAGTGCCCTCACTCATCACAACTTGCTGCTCAGACACATTCTGACTGTCACTTTGATCAGACATGTTGCAAACTGACCGCTGACCCTGTGAATAGATTATGGATAAGATAGAGTGGATGAGCATCACAAAAAGCAGAGATTTTTGCAAAAGAATAATTCAAAAACTTAGTTTTAGTTTTCCACAGAAAGCATCTCGGATCTACCGATTTTCGAACTCGGTGACACCGAAGCAGTTTTGGCACCAGAACTGGTGAACTCGGTCAGACCGAGTCACGGTTCGGTGGCACCGAGATTGCTAGGGTTTCACAGAATTCCAAAATCGGTCGCACCGATAAGTTATTCTCGGTCAGACCGAGTTTCACTTGTGCAATGGCAAAAGCCAGATCGGTGGGACCGAGTTTTTCAACACGGTGGGTCCGAGATGGTTTCGGCGGAAACCTAACCCTAAAATTTTCGAATTAAGCCTAATCTACGAGTTCATTGACTGGATAGGAGTGTTTCAATCGTGGAAAGAATCATGATGATCACAATGTGCTAGGAATTGGATTAAGGAATAGCACAAGGATCAAGTCCATACCCTAGTTTGGCGGGGACTTGCTACGGCAGCAACGGCGGGGCAGAAATCCGTTGACGGCGGCAGAGACCAGCGACAGGAGGCTGCTGGCGGCGAGAAGACGATCTGGAGACCACGAAGGCAGAGCAGGCTATCGAGCGGGCGAGGAGGTTTCGGAGAATTTCCAAAATTATGCCCGTCACTATATATAGTCCGACCCTGTCGGTGTGACCGAGTGGAACAACTCGGTGGCACCGAGATGCAAAACTGTGTGCAGTTATTGCAACTCGGTGTGACCGAAAAGTTCAAATCGGTTGCACCGAGATCGAAAACCTAGATCAACTTAATGAACTCGGTAGGACCGAAATGGAGTATCGGTCAGACCGAGATTCATAAAGAGGTTTTGGAAGTTTAAGTCTATGACGAATCGGGGACTCCGAGCGCTCCTCACACAGAGTGGTTCGAATCTGACTTGATCAAATTTTGTGATGCAGCATGAATAGAGTTTGAGACGAGAACAACATAGATATCTAGGGGAGGTTCTTAGGCATTCTTGTCCATCCACTTGGCAAAAAGAAATAAAACCGAACAATCAAAGCAACAAGTGGATGTCCTCGAATGAGTAAAATATGCAATCAGCATGCTCACACAATAAGATGGCAAATGAAATATGTGGCAAAGCATGCACAACCAATTCTAGCATCTATCAAGCAATTTGCGATGACTAGGTCATCTATATATGAGTATATTGACTTAGGAGTCAAGTGAGAACACTTGATCGTAGGTCATACTCATCGTTTAGGCTCAAGTGGGGTTACCACTTTTACATAAAGCATTGTTTTGTTCACATCTTTAGAGTTGCTTTAGCTCAAGTCTTAGAGTAAAGCTCCCCCTAGATGTGATATCCCCCCTAAGAGGGATGAACTAACCTTGGGTTTTGTCGATGATGACTTCATGTAGATATTGAAGATGTGGATGCTCAATGTTGATGTAGATCTCTTGGAGCTATCCATTTGAGTGAATTGCACTTTCAATACCTACATGGGTTAGTCCCACAAGGAACAAACAAGGATATCCATAGACATAGAGTGATGCACACAAAAGATGATGCCCATGAAAACTTTTAGGTTACCTTGTCCCTTGTCTTACCAACAAGAGGGTTTGTGACTCCTTGAACTAGTGCAAGATGTGGAAGTTGATTGCACTTGTTTTTGCCAAAATGATAAGAGTGAAGTATGTTGGCGGAGTCACCCTCAAGAACTCTCTAGTTCTTCTTCTTTTGGATCCACATCATCTTGATGGGAATCCTTGGAGTTGTAGTCGTACTTGATGAAGTGGAACTTGAAGTAGTCTTGGGAATCCACTTGACTAAGGTCTTTGGAGCTTCTTCAAATGCATCAATTTCCTCTTGAAGCTTGTCCTTGCCTTTTTCCTCGTAGTCTTGTGGTGGAAGATCATCTTGAGCTTGTGTCCCCTTGAAAGAAGTATACTTCTCTTGTTGAGGGACAAACTTCGTCTTGGGGTATTGATCTTCTTCCCATTCAACTCCATTGGCATTGAACTTTCGTTCAAAACCAACACCTTGATTCTTCTGGTGCATTCCTTGCTTGCGCACAATTTCCTCGAATTGCTTACTCCCGGCAAGGCTTTTGTACACTCCTTTCTCTATAATTCCCTTCAATAAGCTATTTTCTTGCTCAAGTGTAACTTGGCTAAGAGAATCATTAGTGGAATCAAGAGAACTACTAGAAGCAACAATATTGGATTTAGCATGATCATTGTTACTACTAGAGGAAGAATCTTTCTTGTTAGATTTGACTTGAGGCATGTAAGTGGATAGGAGTAAACGCTTGGCAATGTAAGAAGAACTTTTCTTGCGGAGATCATCATTGATTGCCTTTAAGAACTCATGCTCTTGCTCAAGATTGAGCTTTTCAAAGCGTAGCTTCTCATGAGCCCTTAAAAGTTCTCGATGATCTTCGAAGATAGTGTCATGAGCTAACTTAAGAGTTTTTAGTTCTTTAGTTAGAGCCTCAATCTTCTCCTTATCATTGTCATTCGTTTTATCTTGATTAGCATGATTAATTGGTCTTTCATCATAGTATTCATCACTAGAGTTGTCACCAATCAAATCATCACCTAACAAGTCATCTTCATCACTATTGAAATCAACATACTCGGGGTGTGTTACCTTAGGACCTTTGGCCATGAAGCATCTTCCAATTCCTTCATTTGGTGAGTCAAATATTTTGTAGGAGTTGGTTGACACAAGTGCTAGACCGGCAACACCTTCATCTTGAGTATCTTCGGAGTCGGAGTGATAACTTCTCTCGGAGTGGCTGTCGGAGTCGGAGCCGGATACCCATTCACCAACATGAGCTTGATGTCTTCGTCTTGTGTAGCTCCTTGATGATTTTTCCTTCCTTTCCGAATCCTTGCTTCTCCGTGAGTATCTTCATTCATAACGATCATCTCTACTCCTTCTCTCTCTTGGTGGTGATCCTTTGCTTCTTCTGCTTGGAGACTCTTCTCTTCTCTTGTAGGGAGCCTACACTCGTTGGAATAGTGTCCGGGTCTTCCACAATTGTAACAGTTTCGCTCTCTACTAGAAGATCTTTTGTCATTGTAGGACCTTGATTTGGAGCTTCTATCTTTGCTTCTATTATTGTAGAACTTGTTGAAGTTTTTCACCATTAAGCTCAATTCTTCATTGAAGTCTTGTTTCTCACTTGATGATGTAGGGGCTTCACATGAGGCTTTGTAGGCACCACTTGATTTGTTGTGAAGTTCCTCTTTATCCTTAAGTGACATCTCATGAGCAACAATTCTTCCAATCACCTCCGTTGGCTTGAGATCTTTGTAATTGGGCATCATTTGGATCAATGTGCACATGGTATCATATTTTCCATCCAAGGCTCTTAGGATCTTCTTGATGATGAATTTATCGGTCATCTCTTCACTTCCTAGGCCGGCAATCTCATTTGTGATGAGAGCAAGCCTAGAGTACATTTCAGCGACACCTTCACCATCCTTCATTTTGAACTTGTCAAGTTGACTTTGAAGCATATCCAACTTGGATTCCTTGACGGAGTCGGTACCTTCGTGCATATCAATCAAAGTGTCCCAAATTTCCTTTGCATTCTCAAGGCGGCTGATTTTGTTGAATTCTTCGGGGCACAATCCGTTGAAGAGAATATCACAAGCTTGAGCATTGTATTGCAACATCTTCAACTCATCCGCGGTAGCTTCACGGTTTGGTTCTCTCCCGTCAAAGAAGTCACCTTGCAAACCAACACACACAATAGCCCAAACGGCGGGGTTATGTCCAAGAATATGCATTTTCATTTTATGCTTCCAACTAGCAAAATTAGTACCATCAAAGTAAGGACCTCTACGGTGATAATTTCCCTCGCTAGACGCCATACTCTCCTAGGTTGTGAAACCAAGGCTATGACCACCAAAAGCAATGGAGATCAAGCAAATGGAGACCAAAGCTCTGATACCACTTGTAGGATCGAAAGTATGTCTAGAGGGGGGTGATTAGACTACTTGACCAAATAAAAACTTGACCTTTTCCCAATTTTAGTTCTTGGCAGATTTTAGCTATTTTAGGACAAGTCAAGCAATCATCACACAATTCAAGCAAGCATGCAAAGAGTATATTGGCAGCGGAAAGTAAAGCATGCAACTTGCAAGAATATAAAGGGAAGGGTTTGGCGAATTCAAACACTATTGGAGACACGGATGTTTTTCCCGTGGTTCGGATAGGTGGTGCTATCCTACATCCACGTTGATGGAGACTTCAACCCACGAAGGGTAACGATTGCGCGAGTCCACACAGGGCTCCACCCAAGGGCAACGGTTGCGCGAGTCCACGAAGGGCTCCACCCACGAAGGGTCCATGAAGAAGCAACCACCCACAAAGGGTCCACGAAGAAGCAACCTTGTCTATCCCACCATGGCCATCGCCCACGAAGGACTTGCCTCACTAGCGGTAGATCTTCATGAAGTAGGCGATCTCCTTGCCCTTACAAACTCCTTGGTTCAACTCCACAATCTTGTCGGAGGCTCCCAAGTGACACCTAGCCAATCTAGGAGACACCACTCTCCAAGAAGTAACAAATGGTGTGTAGGTAATGAACTCCTTGCTCTTGTGCTTCAAATGATAGTCTCCCCAACACTCAACTCTCTCTCATAGGATTTGGATTTGGTGGAAAGAAGATTTGAGTGGAAAGCAACTTGGGAAGGCTAGAGATCAAGATTCATATGGTAGGAATGGAATGTCTTGATCTCAACACATGAGTAGGTGGTTCTCTCTCAGAACAAATGAGTTGGAATGATGTGTGTGTTCTGATGGCTCTCTCACTAAATGAGAAAGAGGTGGAGGGGTATATATAGCCTCCACACAAAATCCAACCGTTACACAGTTTTCCAATCTCGGTGGGACCGAATCATAAAACTCGGTCGGACCGAAAATGTAAACCTAGTGACCGTTAGGAATTTCGGTGGGACTGACATGCAACTCGGTAGGACCGATTCGGTTAGGGTTTGGGCATAACGTAATCTCGGTGAGACCGATTACACAAACTCGGTGAGACCGAGTCTGGTAATTAGCTAACCAGAGAGTTGGTCAGGCAAACTCGGTGGGACCGATTTGCTCTTTCGGTGGGACCGAGTGGAACTCGGTGAGACCGAAAAGTTACAAAGGGGAAACACTGAGTTTACATTGCAATCTCGGTGGGACCGATTCGCTCTTTCGGTGGGACTGAAAAGTTACGAAAGGGAAACAAAGAGTTTGCAACCCCATCTCGGTGGGACCGAGATCCTTATCGGTAGAACCGAAATGCTAGGGTTTGGCAGTGGCTAATGACAATTGAAACTCGGTGGCGCCGGATAGGAAGAATTGGTAGGACCGAGTTTGGCTTAGAGTTTAGGTCATATGTGGATATGGGAAAGTAGTTGAGGATTTTGGAGCATATCATTAAGCACATGAAGCAAGAGGCTCATTAAGCAACACCTCATCCCTCCTTAATAGTATTGGCTTTTCCTATGGACTCAATGTGATCTTGGATCACTAAAATATGAAATGAAGAGTCTTGAGCTTTTGAGCTTGAGCCAATCCTTTGTCCTTAGCATTTTGAGGGTTCCACTTTCACATCCATGCCATGCCAATCATTGAGCTTTCCTGAAATAATCATCTTGGAATAGCATTAGCTCAATGAGCTATATGTTGTTATGAATTACCAAAACCACCTAGAGATAGTTGCACTTTCAAATGTACTCTGCTTGACCTACGAGGTTCGGTGGTAACTTGATCTGAAGTTTCATGATCATCATCATTAACTTCCTCATTAATTGGTGTAGGCATCATTGGAACTGATTTCTATGATGAACTACTTTCCAATTCGAGAGAAGGTACAATTACCTCATCAATTTCTACTTTCCTCCCACTCACTTCTTTCGAGAGAAACTCTTTCTCTAGAAAGGATCCATTTTTAGCAATGAATATCTTGCCTTCGGATCTATGATAGAAGGTGTACCCAACAGTTTCTTTTAGGTATCCAATGAAGACACATTTCTTTGATTTGGGTTCGAGCTTACCAGCTAAAGCTTTTTCACATAAGCATCGCAACCCCAAACTTTAAGAAACGACAGCTTAGGTTTCTTGCTAAACCGTAGTTCATATGGTGTCGTCTCAATGGATTTAGATGGTGACCTATTTAACATGAATGCAGCTGTCTCTAAAGCATAACCCCAAAATGATAGTGGAAAATCGGTAAGAGACATCATAGATCGCACCATATCTAATAATGTACGGTTACAACGTTCGGACACACCATTATGCTGTGGCGTTCCAAGTGGCGTGAGTTGCGAGACTATTCCACATTGTTTCAAATGAAGACCTAACTCGTAACTCAAATATTCGCCTCCGCGATCAGATCATAGAAACTTTATTTTCTTGTTACGATGATTTCCACTTCACTTTGAAATTCTTTGAACTTTTGAAATGTTTCAGACTTGTGTTCCATTAAGTAGATATACCCATTCTGATCAAATCATCTGTGAAGGTCAGAAAATAACGATACCCGCCGCGAGCCTCAACACTCATCGGACCGCATACATCAGTATGTATTATTTCCAATAAGTCAGTGGCTCGCTCCATTGTTCTGGAGAAAGAAGTTTTAGTCATCTTGCCCATGAGGCATGGTTCGCAAGCATCAAGTGATTCATAATCAATTGATTCCAAAAGCCCATCTGCATGGAGTTTCTTCATGCCCTTTACACGAATATGACCTAAACGGCAGTGCCACAAATATGTTGCACTATCATTATTAACTTTGCATCTTTTGGCATCAATATTGTGAATATGTGTATCACTACGATCAAGATTCAACAAAAATAGACCACTCGTCAAGCGTGCATGACCATAAAAGATATTACTCATATAAATAGAACAACCATTATTCTCTGATTTAAATGAATAATCGTCTCGCATCAAATAAGATCCAGATATAATGTTCATGCTCAACGCTAGCACCAAATAATAATTATTCAGGTCTAAACCTAATCCCGAAGGTAGATGTAGAGGTAGCGTGCTGACGGCGATCACATCGACCTTGGAACCATTTCCGACGCGCATCGTCACCTCGTCCTTGACAATCTTTGTTTAATCCGTAGCCCCTGTTTCGAGTTTCAAATGTGAGCAATAGAACCAGTATCAAATACCCAGATGCTACTATGAGCATTAGTAAGGTACACATCAATAACATGTATATCAAATATACCTTTTACTTTGCCATCCTTCTTATCTGCCAAATATTTGGGGCAGTTCTGCTTCCAGTGACCAGTCCCTTTGCAGTAGAAGCACTCAGTTTCAGGCTTAGGTCCAGACTTGGGCTTCTTCCCGAGAGCACCAACTTGCTTGCTATTCTTCTTGAAGTTCCCCTTCTTCCCTTTACCCTTTTTCTTGAAACTAGTGGTCTTGTTAACCATCAACACTTGATGCTCCTTCTTGATTTCTACCTCCGTAGCTTTGAGAATTGTGAAGAGCTCGGGAATAGTTTTTTCCATCCCTTGCATATTATAGTTCATCATGAAGCCTTTATAGCTTGGTGGCAGTGATTGAAGAACTCTGTCAATGACACTATCATCCAGATGATTAACTCCCAGCTGAGTCAAGTGGTTATGGTACCCAGACATTCTGAGTATGTGTTCACTGACAGAACTGTTCTCCTCCATCTTGCAGCTATAGAACTTGTTGGAGACTTCATATCTCTCAACTCGGGCATTTGCTTGAAATATTAACTTCAACTCTAGGAACATCTCATATGCTCCATGACGTTCAAAACATCTTTGAAGTCCCGATTCTAAGCCATAAAGTATGGCGCACTGAACTATCGAGTAGTCATCAGATTTAGCTTGCCAGACGTTCATAACATCTGGAGTTGCTCCTGCAGCAGGCCTTGCACCTAGTGGTGCTTCAAGGACGTAATTCTTATGTGCAGCAATGAGGATAATCCTCAAGTTATGGACCCAGTCCGTGTAGTTGCTACCATCATCTTTCAACTTAGCTTTCTCTAGGAACACATTAAAATTCAAGGGAACGGTAGCACGGTCCATTGATCTACAAAATAGATATGCAAAAACTATCAGGACTAAGTTCATGGTAAATTTAAGTTCAATTAGTCATATTACTAAAGAACTCCCACTTAGATAGACATCCCTCGGGTCTTTTAAATGATCACGTGATCCATATCAACTAAACCATGTCCGATCATCACGTGAGATGGAGTAGTTTTCAATGGTGAACATCTCTATGTTGATCATATCTACTATATGATACACGTTCGACCTTTCGGTCTCAGTGTTTCGAGGCCATGTCTGTACATGCTAGGCTTGTCAAGTTTAACCTGAATATTCCACATGTGCAAAACTGTCTTGCACCCGTTGTATGTGAACGTAGAGCTTATCACACCCGATCATCACGTGGTGTCTCGGCATGACGAACTGTCGCAACGATGCATACTCAGGGAGAACACTTATACCTTCAAATTTAGTGAGGGATCATCTTATAATGCGACCACCATACTAAGCAAAATAAAAAGGATAAACATCACATGCAATCAAATTATGTGACATGATATGGCCATCATCATCTTGTGCCTTTGATCTCCATCTCCAAAGCACCGTCATGATCTCCATCATCACCGGCTTGACACCTTGTTCTCATTGTAGTGTCGTTGTCGTCTCGCCAACTATTGCTTCTACAACTATCGCTAACGCATAGTGATAAAGTAAAGCAATTACATGGCGATTGCATTTCATACAATAAAGCGACAACCATAAGGCTCCTGCCAGTTGCCGATAACTTTTACAAAACATGATCATCTCATACAATAACATACATCACATCATGTCTTGACCATATCACCTCACAACATGCCCTGCAAAAACAAGTTGGACGTCCTCTACTTTGTTGTTGCAAGTTTTACGTGGCTGCTACGGGCTTCTAGTAAGAACCGTTCTTACCCACGCATCAAAACCACAACGATTTTTCGTAAAGTGTGTTGTTTTAATCTTCAACAAGGACCAGCCATAGTCAAATTCGATTCAACTAAAGTTGGAGAAACAGACACCCGCCATCCACCTGTATGCAAAACTAGTTGCATGTCTGTCGGTGGAACCGGTCTCATGAATGTGGTCATGCAAGGTTGGTCCGGGCCGCTTCATCCAACAATACCGCTGAATCAAAATAAGACATTGGTGGTAAGAAGTATGACTATGATCGCCCACAACTCTTTTGTGTTCTACTCGTGCATATCATCTATGCATAGACCTGGCTCGGATGCCACTGTTGGGCAATGTAGCATGCAATTTCAAAACAATTCCTATGATCACGCAAGATCTATCTAGGAGATGCATAGCAACGAGAGGGGAAGAGTGTGTCCACGTACCCTCGTTAACCTAAAGAGGAAGCATTAGGTTAACGCAGTTGATGTAGTCAAACGTCTTCACGATCCAACTGATCAAGTACTGAATGTACGACACCTCCGAGTTCAACACACGTTCAGCTCGATGACGTCCCTCGAACTCTTGATCCAGCAAAGTGTCGAGGGAGAGTTTTGTCAGCACGACAGCGTGGTGACGGTGATGGTGATGTGATCCGCGTAGGGCTTCACCTAAGTGCTACGTGAATATGACCGGAGGAGTAAAATGTGGAGGGAGACACCGCACACGGCTTGGAACAATTGGTGTGTCTCCAAGGGGTGCCCTGCCCATGTATATAAACGAGGAGGGGAAGAGGCCGGCCACTAGGGGTGCGCCAAGGAGAGGGGAGTCCTACTAGGACTCCAAGTCCTAGTAGGATTCGTCGCCCTCTTTTTCTTCTCATGGAGGGGGAAAGGGGGAAGGGAGAGGGAAGAGGAGAAGGAAAGGGGGGCGCCCCCTCCCCTGGTACAATTTGGACTCCCCATGGGAGGGGGGAGCGGTCACCACTTGTGGGCTGCCTCCCCCCACCCATATGGCCCATGTAGGCCCAATATTCCCCCGAGGGGTTCCGGTAACCCCTCGGTAGTCCGATAAATATCCGGAATGTCCCAAAACTATTCCGGTGGCCGAATATCTTTGTCAAATATATCAATCTTTACTTCTCGACCATTTCGAGACTCCTCGTCATGTCCATGATCTCATCTGGGACTACGAACAAACTTCGGTCACCAAAACACATACCTCATAATACAAATCGTCATCGAACGTTAAGCGTGGGACCCTACGGGTTCGAGAACTATGTAGACATGACCGAGACACATCTCTGATTAATAACCAATAGTGGAACCTGGATGCTCACATTGGTTCCTACATATTCTAGAAAGATCTTTATCGGTCAAACCATAATGACAACATACGTCATTCCCTTTGTCATCGGTATGTTGCTTGCCCGAGATTCGGTCATCGGTATCCTCATACCTAGTTCAATCTCGTTACTGACAAGTATCTTTACTCATTCTGTAATGCATCATCCCGCAAGTAACTCATTAGTCACATTGCTTGCAAGTCTTATCGTGATGTGCATTACCGAGAGGGCCCAGAGATACCTCTCAGATACTCGGAGTGACAAATCTTAATCTTGATCTATGCCAACCCAACAAACACCTTCGGAGACACCTGTAGATCATATTTATAATCACCCAATTACGTTGTGACGTTTGATAGCACACAAGGTGTTCCTCCGGTATTCGGGAGTTGCATAATCTCATAGTCAAAGGAATATGTATAAGTCATGAAGAAGGCAATAGCAATAAAACATAACGATCATTATGCTAAGCTAATGGATGGGTCTTGTCCATCACATCATTCTCCTAATGATGTGATGTTGTTCATCAAATGACAAAACATGTCTATGGTTAGGAAACTTAACCATATTTGATTAACGAGCTAGTCAAGTAGAGGCATACTAGGGACATTATGTTTTGTCTATGTATACACACATGTATCAAGTTTCCGGTTAATACAATTCTAGCATGAATAATAAACATTTATCATGATATAAGGAAATATAAATAACAACTTTATTATTGCCTCTAGGGCATATTTCCTTCAAGTATATGGACACTGGAGCTACCGCGCATATGGCCGCTTATCCCGATAACCTCCACACCTCCTATCCCGTCCACACTTCCGCTCGCATCACCGTCGGTGACGGTTCCTCCCTTCCCATTACTCACATAGGACATGCATCTTTTTTGTCTAATTCTACTACATTATCACTGTCTAACGTCTTACTTTCTCTTGATCTTATTAAAAATCTTGTTTCTGTTCGTTCTTTTACATGTGAAAATCCTATTACCGTTGAGTTTGATGAGTGTGGTTTTTCTATTAAGGACGCTCGCACCTGGATGGTACTCCACCGATGTGATAGCCCCGACGAGCTCTACCCGCTTCACTCCGCCACCTCCACCACTTCCGCCGCTCCTGTCGCTCTCGCCACCGGAGTGGATCTTTGGCACACTCGCTTGGGTCATCCCAACCTCGCCATCCTTTGTAATATACTTCAGAGTTTTTATTTCACGTGTAATAAGAACGAGGATCACTTGTGTCATGCATGTCGCCTTGGCAAACATGCTCATCTTCCGTTTAGGGCATCTTCTCATGTTGCATCATACCCGTTTGAGTTAATTCATAGTGATGTTTGGACCTCTCCCATTGCAAGCAATACGGGCTATCTTTATTATCTTGTCATACTTGATGATGTTCCACATTGTGTGTGGACCTTCCCGTTGCGTCGCAAGTCGGATGTTATATCCACTCTCGTCGCCTTCTACTCTTATGTTCTCACGCAGTTTGGTCATCCCATTCTTGTGTTCCAGACAGATAACGGGAAGGAGTTCGACAACCTAGTTGTCCGTACTCTCCTCGCCACACATGGCACGACTTTTCATCTCACCTGCCCGTACACTTCACAGCAGAACGGTCGCACTGAGCGTGTCCTCCGCACTCTTAACGATTGCGTTCGGACTCTCCTCTTTCACACCAATGTGCCTCCGCGCTTTTGGCCTGACGCTCTCGCCACCGCATCACTCCTCATTAACATCCGTCCATGTCGCACTCGCGCGAACTTTGCACCTCATCACCTCCTCTTCGGTGCACCGCCCTCTTATGATGAGCTTCGCATCCTCGGTTGTCTCTGCTATTCTAGCATCTCCACCACTGCGCCTCATTAGCTTGCACCCCGCTCCGTCACCTTCATATTTCTCGGCTACCCACCTAACACTAAGGGCTACCGCTGCTACGATCCTGTCTCCCATCGTGTTTTCACCTCCCGACACGTTTACTTTGATGAGAAGGTGTTTCCGTTTCAGCACAAGGTACCCCTCGTCGCCCCGTCGCCGCCGGCCACCGGCGGCCCATCGGCGACTCCGTCAGGTGGATGGCCCCGCTCGGCTCTCGGACCGCCTCCAGGCTTTGGCGGTCCTCAAACCGTGGGCTGAGCTGTGCTTAGCGCCCCCACGTCGGCGCCTACCTCTTCATCCTCCTCGGCCGACCCCGCCCCCTCGGTCGGCCCCGACGCCTCGGCCGGCACCCCCTCCTCACCCGCCGCCCCTGTCTCGGGCGCCGAGGGCTCGGGCGCTGTCGGTGTCAAAACCGGAGGATCTCGGGTAGGGGGTCCCGAACTGTGCGTCTAAGGGGGATGGTAACATGAGACAGGGGAGACAATGTTTACCCAGGTTCGGGCCCTCTTGATGGAGGTAAGACCCTACGTCCTACTTGATTGATCTTGATGATATGAGTATTACAAGAGTTGATCTACCACGAGATCGTAGAGGCTAAACCCTAGAAGCTAGCCTATGGTATGATTGTATGTTGTCCTACGGACTAAACCCTCTGGCTTATATAGGCACCGGAGGGGGCTAGGGTTACACAGAGTCGGTTACAAGGGAGGAGATTTACATATCCGTATTGCCAAGTTTGCCTTCCACGCCAAGGAAAGTCCCATCCGGACACAGGACGAAGTCTTCAATATTGTATCTTCATAGTCCAACAGTCCGGCCAAAGGATATAGTCCGGTTATCCGGAGACCCCCTAATCCATGACTCCCTTAGTAGCCCCTGAACCAGGCTTCAATGACGATGAGTCCGGCGCGCAGATTTGTCTTCGGCATTGCAAGGCGGGTGTCGGTGTCAAAACCGGCGGATCTCGGGTAGGGGGTCCCGAACTGTGCGTCTAGGCCGGATGGTAACAGGAGGCAAGGGACACGAGGTTTTATCCAGGTTTGGGCCCTCTCGATGGAGGTAAAACCCTACGTCCTGCTTGGTTAATATTGATGATATGGGTAGTACAAGAGTAGATCTACCACGAGATCGGAGAGGCTAAACCCTAGAAGCTAGCCTATGGTATGATTGTTGTTGTGAATGTTGTCCTACGGACTAAAACCCTCCGGTTTATATAGACACCGGAGAGGGTTAGGGTTACACAAAGTCGGTTACAATGGTAGGAGATCTACATATCTGTATCGCCAAGCTTGCCTTCCACGCCAAGGAAAGTCCCTTCCGGACACGGGGCGAAGTCTTCAATCTTGTATCTTCATAGTCCAGGAGTCCGGCTGAAGGTATGGTCCGGCCATCCGGACACCCCCTAATCCAGGACTCCCTCAGTAGCCCCTGAACCAGGCTTCAATGACGACGAGTCCGGTGCGCAGATTGTCTTCGGCATTGCAAGGCGGATTCCTCCTCCAAGTACTTTATAGAAGATTTTGAACACAAAGATAGTGTCCGGCTCTGCAAAATAAGTTTCCACATATTGCCATAGAGAGAATAATATTTACACAAATCTAATCTGCTGACGTACTCCGTAGTGTGACACACCACGGCCAAGCCTTTATCCGAGTCGTTTCATTATCCCACCTCAGCGCGTCATGTGAGGCGGTTTCCTTGGCACGTCTTGTTAAAGCAGAGATCGTGTCCCCTTATTCCGGGATTCTCATCAATACGGGCGTGGGTAACCCAACCGCTTCTAGGACTCCTAGATTATAGGCAAGTCCAAACAAACACAGAGAGGACGCTTGATATTCACCCTCTTTATAAAGGGACAAGGCTTTTATTTTTCCCTCCCGTGCTCAATCGAATCCTTCCCCCACCTCAAGCTCAAACGCCCAAAGTTCAGGTGAGGTGCCCCGAACCTTCAGTCATGTCCGGATCTAGCCTTCAAGGCCGATGGGTGCCTTCCTCCGTCACGGAAGAAGACATCAAAAAGTTGAGGGAGGCCAGATATCTGACCGCCGAGATTTTGCATCGGCTGCCTCCCCGAGGGCAGGCCGTTCCCACCCCCGAACCCAACGAGAACGTCGTGTTCGTCTCCCACTTCCTCCGAGGTCTAGGCCTTGCTCTGGATCCTTTCATCAGGGGTTTGATGTTTTATTACGGGCTAGACTTCCATGATCTAGCTCCGGACTCCTTTCTTCATATCACGACATTTTTTGTCGTGTGCGAGGCCTTCCTCCGGGTTACCCCTCACTTTGGCCCATGGCTCAAGACCTTTGAAGTAAAGCCGAAGATGATCGAGGGGCAACATGCAGCGTGTGGAGGTGCCTCAATATGCAAGATGACGGGAGCTCCGTGGCCCAAAGGTTCCATCCCAGAGGTGTCTGAATTGTGGCAGCAGGAGTGATTCTACATCACGGCTCCTAGAAGTGCCAAGTGGGCGGCCGCCCCTGTTTTCCGCTCGGGCCCTCCACCACAACTGATGTCATGGATCAGTAGAGGTCTGAGCTGGGGTCCAGCAAAGGACGTGCCTGTACTGCAAAGCCGCATTCGAGATCTCTTCAATGGAGATTTCAGTTTAGTTGCGGTAATACAAGTTATGCTGGTTCGTCAAGTCCAGCCTTGCAAACGCCGGCCTCTTCACATGTGGGAGTTCAATCCCGAGGGACCGCGTGTCATTCAAAATTTTCTCGGCCTGACGCACGAGGAGATGTACAAGTCATTCTTCGGAACTCAGGTGGAGTGTCCGGAAATCACCGAGGACGTGGGCCTGAGTAGTAACCGCGCCGCCGAACAGGTAAGGCATCTTCCGGCCGAACATACTATCTCTCCTTTGTTACGAAGTTATTTCTGAGAGTTTGCTTTTTGACCAGGACTGGCTAACAAAGGCGAAGTTGATTCGGTGTTTGGCCCCCCTCCCAGAGGATTTGGAAAATCCGGTATTGGAAAAGATGCTCCAGACCGCACCTTGCCCGGAGCCCTTGAAGGAAGATACTGTGGAGGATAATACGGGCGGACGCGGGCCCCCAACGCTGCCCATTCTAACCGAGGGAGCGAGCGTCTCCATGAAGGAAGACAACTAGAAGAGGAAAAGGACTGCGCCCGGGGATTCGGAAGCCGAAGCTTCCAAACGGGAGAAGAAGTCTCCCACAGAGGGTCCTACCTTGGGGGGCGTTGTTGCCGCACAAAGTCCGCGGGGGGATCAATTCTCCCGCGAGTCGTAAGTGACCCGAAATACTTTAATAGTACAGATATGCCATCTTTTTCTTCTAAGAAAATAACCACCGCATATATCTTTGCAGTTCGGGCCTTAGCCCCTCTCAAATGAGCTTGTCTTCGGGGGATCTTCTTCCAGAGATGATGGAGAGTGAAACGCCTCCTCCGGACTCCTCTGCTCCGGAAGCGGGCGACCCTGAAGTGTCGTCGCGGAGGGCCTCTCCGAGTCCGGTGAGGCCAAAAGATAATCCCATTGACCCCCGAAGCTCCTAGTGTCCGGCTCCCGAAGAGAGTAGACAAAAGAGTCTGGCACCATCTAGTGTGCGATCGGATGTTCTGAGGGAGTTGGTGGGGCGAGCGGCCATCTCAGATGAACACCATGTGCTGATGAATACGGTGATGGAGAGAATATCGTTCACTGAAAGCGGATTGCATGAAGCTTTTATGAGTCTACTGAGAGGCTTTGAGGTATGTAAAAGAATGTATGATAGTCCTGCACATGCTAGGTGTGCCCTGTGTAGATAGTAGCCCCTGAGACTCTGGTTGTCGTCGGAAACGACGACGAACAGATGATCATATTCCCAGGTAATAACCATACTGCCTCTATGTGCAGGTGATGGAAGCTCCAGTGGCTAGCCGGACTAGCGAGTTTGCCCATTTAGAACGGCAGTTGGATGCGGCAGACGCTGACATCGAGCTTGTTAACAAAAGGCTTGACGAGGCACAGGGTAAGTGTCATTATCTGGTAAACGCCACATAGGAAGAGCAGCATGGTGCCATATCTTTAATATGTTGTGACTACAGATGGAGCTGCCACAGTTGAAGCCTTGCGGGCAGAACTTGCCCGAGCCAAGGAACAAGCGAGGTTGGGTAATGCGGCTGCTTTGAAGGCGGCCGAAGAGTTGCAAGCTGAAAAGGCCGCGCATGGCGATAGCCGAGACAAGATGGCCAAGATGGCCATAGAATTAAAAGCCGCCGCCGACCGTTGCCGGGTTCTTGAAAAGGAAAACCAAGCGAAGGCATCGGACCTTGAGAAAGCTGCTGCGACGAGAAAGGACCTCCGCTCTGCTATGAGGGCAAAGAAGGAGGAGTTGCGGGAAGCCGGGGATATCGTAGCTGGGAAATCCTTTATGTTGCGGAGGAAGTTCAGAGATCCACGGTATGCCCCTCTAGATCGGCTGTGGAGTTCGGAGGATGTATATATTGATTTGGCGGCGAGCGCTGCCGATGCGGCCAAGTATTTCCAGGGTCAGACGGACCGTGAAGTAGACCAGCTGTTTTGGAGACAATTCCATTCTCCCGAGCGTCCGCTTTCATTGACTGACCAATTAGCCGAATGGGCCAAACTAAATAGGTTGTCCGGACTCTCCATGAGGTCTGTTGTGAATCAGCTATGGCCGGAAAGGTCAAAACCGAACAGCTATTTCAGCTTGGTGCAGCAGTTCCTTGACGTGGTGCCATGCATTAATGCGATGAAGAGGTCGGCGTGCATAGAGGGCGCACGGATGGCCTTTGCCTGTGTTAAAGCATACTGGGCGGAGATGGATGCTACCACTGTTGCAGGGCGGGATTCGGCCATTGGTCGAAGGGCTGCTGAGCACTACTTTGAAAAAGTTCTTGGGGGTGCTTGTTTGATAGAGACCCAGTGCTCAAAAAATATTATGTTTGAGTGATATGTAATCTCATTGTAAGCGAAATGCTTTTATAAATTTGTATAAGGCTATTTTTATATTTTTGCCTGAAAGTAAAATGATGCCTCCTGGGCAGCCGTTTATGTATACATGTGTATAACCTGAAAGATTGCAGCTGTCGGCTTCAACCCTCACGCATATAATGCAGAGGTGCTCGCAAAAACACGCGTTCACACTTAACCCAATGTCTTGGTCCTATTAAGGAGGTGATAGCGGAGCGAGCGAGGCAACCGTACTATAATGCTTTAGCACTTTCACTTAGCCATAGGAGTTTGACACTGGGGCTACTAAATAGCCCCTGGTGGCTCTGCACTTTCCCGATCCCTGGGTACGTACATGCCTGGCCGGAAAACGGCCCTTCGTTAAGGCGGAGGAATTCTAACATTCCAACAGGTCATCGAGTGGTTGACCAGTCTCACGCTATATCACGATAGTCAGTTTTTAGCTTTCTCTACTGAGGTGCTTGTCTGGATGAACCAGGGCACAATCGCAGTAGTTCTCCTGGTGCTACCTTAGCCGGTAAAGAGGAACGTGAGGCACCAAAACACAGGAGCTGGGCAAACCCAACATTTGACCAAAGACAATGATTCGGAGCTGATGCATATAAGGCCAAACTCGCGACGCCGAACACTCCCTAAGGTATTCGGTCTTAGTGGTATAAAACGGGCCTAAATAATGGCCTTTGTAAGAAGCCCCTTGTGTCCAGGTACGTGCATTGTTCTGGCATGGCCACATGCCAAGACGTCAGCATCCTTCTCAACGGTGGATATGTATCAACAAGAGATAGTAAAAAAGGTTTACGCAGGGTCTTAATCTAAAAAGAATCCTTGGAGCGGGTCCCTGCTGCACGTCTGCGCCTGTGTCTCCGTTGTGCCGTATCCTGGACGGGTGTAGCACGATGATCGTCTGTAAAAGAGAGGAATTTAGGTGAAAAAGTTGTCGCGCAAAAAGATAGTTTTTTAAGGAAACCATGTATAATTCAAGATGAGGAGAAATTGCCACTTGTCTGCGCGCGTTGAGCCCCTTGTATTGACAAATAGGGGTGTGACCATTTATTTGGTATAAGTAGCGGCGCCGGACTCGATTAGTTGTGTCTGAGATCTTGACGACCTATTGGATGCTTTCGCTGGTCCGGGCGCCTTTAGTGTGCGGCTGCCAAGGCAGCCTCATTCTCTTCGGCGTGCAAAGATCGCTTGATATTTCCATGCACTGAAATGATGCCACGTGGACCGGGCATCTTGAGTGTGAGGGAGGCGTAGTGTGGTATTGCATTAAAGCGAGAGAAAGCTTCGCGTCCGAGCAGTGTTTGATAGCCACTTTGAAACAGAGTGATGTGGAAGGTTAAATGCTCGTGACGGAAGTTATCGGCGGAGCCGAATATAACCTGTAGTAGGAGGGAGCCCGTACAACGAGCCCCTGGGCCTGGCGTTACTCCTTTAAAGGTAGTATTGCTATGGTGAATTTGTGTTGGGTCTAACCCCATCCCGCGGATTGTATCCTGATATATTAGGTTTAGGCTGCTGCCGCCGTCCATCAAGACTCGTGTGAAGTGATATCCGCCAATTACTGGGTCTAATACCAGGGCAGCCCATCCCGCGTGTCGGATACTTGCCGAGTAATCGCGATGGTCGAAAGTGATCGGTTGAGATGACCAGTGGCGGGACTTTGCGGTGACAGGCACTTGGGTATATTTTCCTGGGAGTGTCGTGTTGTTTTTTCCCTTGATCACGTGTAACACGTTTACTGTTTTGACTTCTGGTGGAAATTTCTTTTGTTCCCCCGTGTCTTGCTTGGAAGGCTCGTCCTCGTCTTCACTTGGTGTATACTCCCCCTTGTGTACGGCGTTGAGCTTGCCGGACTGCTTGAAGACCCAACATTCTCTGTGGGTATGATTAACAGGTTTACCAGGGGTACTATGGATCTGACATACTTGGTCCAGAATTTTGTTGAGGCTGGACAGTGCATCCCTGGTGCCTTTAGGGGGCGGCTTTTGACCTGGCCGAGAGCTTTTGAATCGGGCATTTACTGCCGTGCCCTTCATGTTGTCTTCTTTATTCCGGCGTTTGTTATTGTTGTTGCGCCGTGATTTCCCGTTTCCATCTCTAACTTCAGATGTACTGGGGTCGCTGGTGCTGCATCTGGCTAGCCAGCTGTCCTCACCCGCGCAAAAGCGGGTCATGAGGTTTGTTAATGCGGCCATCGTTCTCGGCTTATTTTGGCCGAGGTGTCTGGCGAGCCATTCGTCACGGACGCTATGCTTGAAAGCTGCCAAGGCTTCGGCGTCCGGACAGTCGACAATCTGGTTCTTTTTAGTAAGAAACCTGTTCCAAAGCTTTCGGGCTGACTCTCCGGGCTGTTGAGTTATATGACTCAAATCGTCCGCGTCCGGAGGTCGGACATAAGTCCCTTGAAAATTTGCCCGAAATGCGTCTTCAAGCTCTTCCCAACTTCCAATGGAGCTTTCGGGGAGGCCTTTGAGCCAGTGACGAGCTGGCCCTTTGAGCTTGAGGGGTAAGTACTTGATGGCGTGGAGATCACCTCCTCGAGCCATATGGATATGAAGGATATAGTCCTCAATCCAGACCCCAGGGTCTGTTGTTCCGTCGTATGCCTCTATGTTTACGGGCTTGAATCCCTCTGGAAATTCATGGTCCAGCACCTCATCGGTGAAACATAGGGGGTGTGCGGCACCCCTGTAGCTGGGTGTACCGCGTTGTTCGGATGTTTGTTGTGTTCCATTATATGCTAGGGCGCGCTTGCGTGGTACATAGATGGATCTTGTTGCGTCGTCCTTTGGGTGCGAGCCCTCGCATGGATCGCGTGTTGTATTGTGAGTGGCGTTATATGCCGCTCTGTGTTGATAGAGGGCTCGTCTATCCGACCAGGTGGCTGCTTTAATATTTGGTTGTGGGGGGTCTGAGGCCTCCTCATCGAATTCAGGTAGCAGCTTCCGCTTTGGGTAGCTCTTGGAGGGGCGATTGTCGCCGTACATCACTGCTGTGTTGAGTATTTTACTCCATCTGATGTGGAGTGTGTCTTGTGCAGCCTTGAGCCTTTGCTTCTACTTTTTCAGACTCCTCGCGGTGGCAGCAAACCTTTTACTGGCAGTCTGCTGTTCCGGGTGCCTGTCCGGCGTTATGTCGTCCGGACCATTATCCTTGATAGGATTTGTTTGTTCGGTTTGATTATCCGGATTGCCGTTGTCCGGCAGCAGTTCGCCCTGCTCCAGCGCTGGGTCTGTGTAATTTCTATTTCTGTCGAGGCGGGATTTGGGGCGGCGCTTGCGTTGCCGCTTTGACTGCTTTTCGAGGGAACAAGCCTTCGGTGCGTCCTTCCGCTCCTCGTCGTCATCTTTTGGTGCGTCCACCATGTATACGTCATATGACGAGGTGGCGTTCCAGGGCCCAATAGGCGCTAGTTCTTCATCGTCTCCTTCAATGGCGTCCATACCGTCGATGTCTTCGGATTCAAAGTCGAGCATGTCGGTTAAATCGTCGACAGTGGCTACAAAGTGGGTGGTGGGTGGGCTTTGAATTTATTCATCGTCCGTATCCCAATCTTGCTGACCGTAGTCCGGCCAGGGCTCTCCTAATAAAGAGAGAGACTTAAGTGATTTCATAATATCGCCAAAGGACAAGTGCTGAAAGATGTCCGCTGTAGTAAACTCCATGATCGGCACCCAATCAGATTCGATTGGCAGAGGCGCGAATGGTTCGGAGTCCGGAGAGGAGTCCGGCTCCTTGGAATCACGAGTCTCGTGGAGTGCGGGGCTGGTGTTCGGCTCGATCGCCGTTAGGATCGCAGCCCCCGAGGCGGCGTCCAACCACTCATCCTCGATCGGCGCAGTTGGCTCCGAATTAAGGGTCAAAGCCGATGCGGGTGCGGCCTTCAGGGCACTGTTAGGCGGCAGAGCTAGATCATGCTCGTCGTGGCAGTGCGGCGCGCTCGGCAGTGGCTCGAATCCGTCGAAGATCAAGTCCCTGCGGATGTCAGCCGTGTAGTTTAAACTTCCCAATCTGACCTAATGGCCAGGGGCATAGCTTTTGATCTTCTCTAGATGGCCAAGTGAATTGGCCCACAATGCAAAGCCGCCGAAGACAGAGATCTGTCTGGGGAGACAAGTTTCACCCTGGACCGCGTCACTATCGATGATCGTAGGAGCCATCAAGCCTGACGGCGACAACACAGAGGAACTCTCAATGAAAGCACCAATGTCAGTGTCAAAACTGGCGGATCTCGGGTAGGAGGTCCCGAACTGTGCGTCTAGGCCGGATGGTAACAGGAGGCAAGGGACACGAAGTTTTACCCAGGTTCGGGCCCTCTCGATGGAGGTAAAACCCTACGTCCTGCTTGATTAATATTGATGATATGGGTAGTACAAGAGTAGATCTACCACGAGATCGGAGAGGCTAAACCCTAGAAGCTAGCCTATTGTATGATTGTTGTTGTGAATGTTGTCCTACGGACTAAAACCCTCCGGTTTATATAAAGTCGGTTACAATGGTAGGAGATCTACATATCCGTATCGCCAAGCTTGCCTTCCACGCCAAGGAAAGTCCCTTCCGGACACGGGACGAAGTCTTCAATCTTGTATCTTCATAGTCCAGGAGTCCGGCTGAAGGTATGGTCCGGCCATCCGGACACCCCCTAATCCAGGACTCCCTCAGCGGGTTCCTCCTCCAAATATTCCATAGAAGATTTTGAACACAAGGATAGTGTCCGGCTCTGCAAAACAAGTTCCGCATACCACCATAGAGAGAATAATATTTCCACAAATCTAATCTGCAGACATGCTTGACAGCATGACATCATACTGCGGCCCAGTCATTATTCAAACCGTTTTTCTCAACCAGCACTGCACATATCGAGGCGGTTTTCTTGACACGTCTTGTCAAACCAGAGATCGTGTCCCCTTATCATGGGATTCTCATCAATACGGGTATGGGTAACCCAACCGTGCCATCAATTACGGCGTTCGGGGAATAAGCAATTTTACCAGGTAAGTGGGGAGGTGTATCGCCTCTTACGCCCTTATAATGGGACAAAGATTCACCCTTTTTACCCACGCCTTCTTCCTCCTTGCTTATCCATTCTCACGCACTCGAGCTCCAGCGCCCAAGTTCGCGTCTTTCTTCTCAAACCACTCCAAGCATGTCCGGAGCGAGAGGCAAGTGGATGGTCTCCTCCGTTACGGAGGAGCACATTGCAAAGCTATGGGAAGCCGGATATCTGGCCACGGACATCGCGCACCGGCTACCAGATGTGGGGCAGATCGTCCCTACGCCCGCACCCCATGAGAAGGTAGTTTTCCTTACCCACTTTGTCCGCAGACTGGGATTTCCCCTTCACCTGTTTGTCCGTGGGCTCATGTTCTACTACGGGCTGGATTTTCATGATCTGGCTCCCAATTTCATCCTCAACATCTCGGCGTTTATCGTCGTGTGCGAGGCCTTCCTCTGCATCAGGCCCCACTTCGGCCTGTGGCCGAAGACCTTCAATGTTAAACCGAAGGTGGTGGTCGGCCAGCAAGCGGAGTGCGGAGGCGCCATGGTGGGAAAAATACCTAACGTCACCTGGATCAAAGGCTCCTACGCGGAGACCATAAAGGGGTGGCAATCGGGGTGGTTCTACATCACCGAGCCACGCAACACCAACTGGGTGGCGGCCCTCGAATTTCGATCCGAAATCCCCACGCGGCTCACCTCCTAGAAAGAGAAGGGCCTGTCCTGGGGTTCCCGGTAGAGCTGACCGGACTCTAGACCTCCATCAAGAACATGATGAGCAAGAAAATCAAGCTCATCAATGTGGTCCAGGTCATGCTCTTCCGCCGGATTCTCCCGTGTCAACGACGGGTATTCAATTTGTGGGAGTTCGACCCGGCCGAGCACCAGACGCTGCGGGAGCTCTTCGACACGATGCACAAGGACGTCTGGAAGGTGTTGTTCAAGGGCGCTGAGGTGCATCCTCCCCTTACCGAGGACCGCGGACTCAGCGCAAAGCGCCACGCCAATCCGGTAAGTTTTTGTATTTCACAGGATATTTATTTGCCCAAGTTTTAATCATGTGCGGGATCTAAGCTTCCATGCCATTAACAGGATTGGGTGGAGACAGCGGAGCGGATCAATTACCCAGCCCCTCTGCCTGAAGATCCTGCAGATGCTCTCCTAACAGAGATGCTGGTTCTGGCGCCTTACGAGGTGTCGGCGAAGAAGGCCAAGAAGAAGGCCACGGGGACCCGAAAGGGTCTCCGGCGCACGGTTATATCGGACTCATCATCCGATAAGGCCGACGCGCCCTCCTCCCATGAAAACGAGGAGGAGGAAGAGGAAAGTTATCCCCCCTTAGCTGGGGAGACAAGAAAAGGAAGGCCGACCCAGCCGGGGACGCCGAAGGGTCCAAGAAGGGAAGGACCCTCCTTCCGGTCTGCTCCACGACGCCCGCCTATAGCGGCGACGAGTGGTTACCCAGGGAGAAGCCCCTGGCGAAGTCGGAAGTATCCGGATACCATGGTAATTCATGGTATGTTTTATTGCACTTCTTCTCCTTACGCCGAATATGATTATGCAGTCCCTCCAGAGCCCGTCTTGACGTATCTTCGTCGGACGATTCTTTGGACTCGTCGGATATGAATAGCAATTCACTTCCGACCGCCTCCACCCCTTGCCCTACGGACAACGTCGAGGTGTTGTATAAAAAGGCACTGAGCCGAGGGGAGGTAGTCCTGGGGGCGCCTCGAGGCGACCTTCCGGACCCTGGGCACAAAGGGAGCAAGACTCCCACGGGATCCAAGTTCGGCCCTCAGCCGAACACTGCGCCGGAACCTTCGGTGGTTCCGGACTCCGGCAGGCGATCCCACGTTAAAAGGGGCAAGCCGCCCATGCTGGTGGCCTCTGTCCATCCAAAGGCACCGGACAACTTGCTGGAAGCGCTTCGCGGCGCTTCCATCGACGAAGAGCACTGCACTATCATGAGTGCGGTGATCGAGAAAGTTTAGTCCGCCAAAAACGGACTGACCAAAGCTTGCGCCAACCTCCTAACAGGCTTTGAGGTAAGCAATCAGAATATAGGAAAATATTATCGCATAGATAGTAGCCCCTGATGCTCTATTTGGCGTTCGCGAAGAAAGGCCGAATAGAGGATCAAATAATGACTCAGGAGTCTAATCAGAATATGTCTATGTGCATATGCATGCTTCACTGCTGGCCGCTGCCGCACGTACTGCGGAGGTCGCTGCACTGAAGCGGGACCTTGAGCGGTCTGAAGACGAGCTCGGCCTTACCAAGAGGCAGTTCGAGGAGAGCAAAGGTAAGCAATACCTTGTCTATATATTAAAAAGAAATTCGGTTGTAAGTAATAGGATCATTATGAATTTGTCAGGGGCCACAACCGAGGTGGCGACCCTGAAGAAGGCGCTGTCCGAGGCCGAAGACAAAGCGGCCAAGGAGCGCATTGAGCGGGAAAAGCAAGAAGCCTGGGTAGGCAAGGTGCAGCAAGAGCTCGAGGCTCTCGCCAAAAAACACGAATCCTTGGAGCTTGACTCTAAGACGTGAGAGTCCGAGCTTGCGAAGGCGCTCGAAAGAGCATGGAGCGCCAAGGCTGAAGCCCACAAGGCCCTCCAGGAGATGGATGCGGTGAAGAAGATAGCAGCGGGTAAGGCATTCATTATGCAAAGCAAGCATGTGAAGGAAACTTTCCTTTTACTTACCCGAGTTTGGAGCTCTCCAGGAGCGTTCGTAGATCTTCCCCGCAGTGTACTGGATGCTGTGGAGTTTTACCAAGCTGAGGAGGGGAGCTCAACGGAAAAGTTGTTCTGGTCTCAGTATACTGGGACCGAACACCCAATGCCCTTGAGCGACCAGCTGAAGCAACTGGTCGAGCTTCACAAGGTGACCGAACAGGCCATGAAGGGTCTTATAGTCCGGATGTTGCCTGGCGATCCCCTACCTAGCAGCTACTTCGGTCTGGTGATGCGGCGCGTAGATGCCTGCCCATGGCTTGAAGTTATAAAGCGGTCTGTCTGCATCGAGGGTGCGCGCAGGGCTTTTGCCCGGGTGAAGGTGCACTGGGCGAAGCTGGACACCATAAAGCTGGTGAAGGAGGGGCTGCTGGAGGGCAAGGAGCATCGCTGCCCCAAAATGTATTATGACAGTGTCCTGAAGGGTTCCTGCCTTGTGGTGGAGGAATGTGCCAGAGATGTAATTTTTGAATGAACATGCTCATGTGATCCTGTAATATGAAACCAGTTCATTTGCGCTATGCAACGCTCTTCTAATTTAAAATATTACCTTCTGTGCGACCGTTTATAAAATTTGAGAGTTGGCCACTCGTCGGCTTCTGCCCCCATGTAACTAGTACTGGGGTGTTCGGGATGAACCTGAGCACTCTTTATCCCAATTTTGGGTCTTTCGAGGGAGGTGTTCAGCACAACGAACCAGGCAATCGGACTATAAGGCTTTATCACTCTCACTTAGCCATAGAAGTCTATAATTTTAAATTTTGGTGAAGCCCCTAGTATTCAGAAGGCCGACTAGGGGGCGCTATATACGCCTAAGTTGGACAAGGCCGACTCCTCGCCCGAAGCGGAAAAAGTCTTTAAGGACTTGAGACCTCTCGAACAGCGACCAGCTCTCGCTTTATCATGACAGTCAGTTTTCGGCTTTCTCTACTAAGGTGCTCGTCCGGAAGAACCGGGACACAATCGCAGTAGTTCTCCCAGTGCTACCTTAGCCGATATAGCGGAACGTAAGGTACCAAAACATGCGAGCCGGGCAAACCCAACTATTGACCCAAGACATGATTTGGAGCTGATGCATATAATGCTATAAGTTCGGGGTGCCGCACTGTCAAAAGTGTTCAGACTTCTCACGCCGTATTATGGGGTAAACGAAAGCCCCTGGCGTACTGACCATACCATAATGTACGGGTGCAAGTTGTCATAAATGAACATATAAGAAAAAAGGGATGAACAATGCAATAATAGACTAATGCTATGCATTGTTATTTAAATAATACGTCGAAGCGTACTGATACAAGTAGTGCAATAAGCAGAAAATAGGACTATTTGACATGTCCTATCCAAGGGCAAGCTGCGTATGGATAGTAGAAAGCGGGTATATCGATTATTATTAGAGACCACCTGGGGTTCCCTTGTACATCTTAGCTTCTTGCCTCCTTGGTTGTTCCTTCCCATAATGTGTCCGACAATCGTATTGCTGGAAAGGGCTTCCAGAGAGTTAGGTCCTGAAAGAGAAAAATGATAAAGGTATGCAGCCCCTAGGGCAGTTAAGCCACATTGCGGGACGTGCCCTGATCGTGCCCCCGCCTATGCTCATGGTATTTTCAGTGCGTAATTATGTACGTGCGGCATGGATTTCGTCGCTTGACTGGGACTGGGACGGGGGCCGAATTTCTAGGCAAGCTCTGAACGTGCCAGGCAATCCTGTTGTAGTTTACTCCGGACTCGCTTGACGGTGTCCGGGGGCTGTATCGCCGAATTGGTGGTTTGCCTTAAAAGGCTGCTTTGTGCTTCTGCTACGAGGGCCACAGTGTGCTCTTCCGTGCGGAGCGAGCGTTCTGTGTTTCCATTGACTGTTATGACCCCCCTAGGTCCTGGCATCTTGAGCTTGAGGTATGCGTAATGCGGTACCGCATTGAATTTTGCAAATGCGATTCGCCCGAGCAGTGCGTGATAGCCACTGCGGAACGGGACGACATCGAAATTAACTCCTTGCTTCGGAAGTTTTCCGGAGATCTGAAGACCACTTCTAGTGTGATTGAGCCCATGCAATGGGCCTCTACACCTGGGATGACGCTCTTAAAGGTGGTTTTGGTGGGTTTGATCCTCGAGGGATCTATACCCATTTTGCGCACTGTATCCTGATAGAGCAGGTTCAGGCTGCTGCCACCGTCCATAAGGACTCGAGTGAGGTGAAATCCGTCGATGATGGGGTCTAGGACCAGTGCGGCGGATCCGCCATGACGGATACTAGTGGGGTGGTCCCTGCGATCGAAGGTGATCAGGCAAGCGGACCATGGGTTCAACTTTGGGGTGACGGGCTCCATCGCATAGACGTCCCTTAGTGAACGCTTCCGTTCCCTCTTGGAAATGTGGGTTGCGTATATCATGTTCACCGTCTTCACTTGTGGGGGGAACCTCTTCTGTCCTCCCGTGTACGGCGGCCGGGGCTCCTCCTCGTCATCATTATGCGGCCCCTTGTCCTTGTTTTCGGCATTTAACTTGCCGGCCTGCTTGAACACCCAGCATTCTCTATTGGTGTGATTGGCTGGCTTATCGGGGGTGCCGTGGATTTGACACGAGCGATCAAGTATGCGATCCAAACTGGATGGGCCCGGAGTACTTCTTTTGAATGGCTTTTTCCGTTGACCGGATCTAGAGCCTCTGAATCCGGCATTGACTGTCGTATCATCGGTGTTATCGCCGTTGTTGCGGCACTTATGTCTGTTACGACGTGGTCTGCCGTTGGCATCTTTGGTATCCGAAGTGCCCGGATTCCTTGATGTGTTGTTGCTGCGAGCCAACCAGCTATCCTCGCCCGCGCAAAAGCAGGTCATGAGTGTCGTGAGGGCTGCCATAGACTTCGGCTTCTCCTGGCCGAGGTGTCGGGCAAGCCACTCGTCATGGATGTTATGCTTGAATGCCGTTAAGGCCTCTACATCCGGACAGTCGACAATTTGGTTTTTCTTAGTTAGGAACCGTGTCCAGAATTGCCCGGCCGATTCCCCTGGCTGCTGAGTTATATGGCTCAAGTCATCAGCATCCGGTGGTCGCACATAAGTGCCCTGGAAGTTGTCAAGGAATGCGTCTTCCAAATCCTCCCAACTGCCGACGGAGTCTGCTGGCAAGCTATTCAGCCAATGCCGAGCTGGTCCTTTGAGTTTTAGTGGGAGGTACTTGATAGCATGCAGATCATCACCGCAAGCCATGTGGATGTGAAGGAGGAAATCCTCAATCCATACAGCGAGATCTGTTGTACCATCATAGATTCGATATTTACGGGTTTAAAACCCTCCGGGAATTCGTGATCCATAACTTCATTAGTGAAGCATAGGGGGTGTGCGGCGCCTCTGTGCCGGGCAATATCATGACGCAGTTCATATGAGTCTTGTCTGTTGTATTCGGCCCGGCCGGATTTACTTTTAGTGTATCCGGCGCGACGGTCATCGTCTCGCATTGGCGCGTGCCCCCGTGACCCGTATATTGACCTTGCATGTTTTGCCCTAATGTCCAATACGTCTCGCAGGTCCCGTGTGTTGCCCCGGGCCTTGGTATTTTTGATTGAGTGGCGGGGTGGTGCAGGCTGAACTCCAGGCTGAAACGCCTCTCTGGCTCGGCCACACAGTAGTCGGTCAGCCGCATCGTACACTGGTGATGGAGGTTTCAATGCTTCCTCCTCGAGGTGAGGTAGCAACCTGTGCTTTGGGTAACTCTTGGAGGGGCGCTCGAGTTCGTATTCCTCGACCGCAAGGACTTCAGTCCATCTGTCTGCTAGTAAGTCTTGATCAGCTTGAAGCTGTTGTTGCTTTTTCTTCAGGCTATTTGATGTGGCCATAAGCCGGCGCTTGAAGCGCTCCTGCTCGACGGGATCCTCAGGCACGATAAATTCTTCATCGCCGAGGCTCACCTCGTCTTCGGAGAGAGGCATGTAATTGTCCTCCTCCGATTCTCCATCTGTTGCCTGCTCGGGAGGGCTAGCTTGTTCACCCTCCCGCTCTACATCGTGCTGGAGGGGATTGTGGTTGTCTTCGGCACTATCCGGAGTGTTATTGTCTCTTGTGCCGGTATCACTACTTTTGCTATGGCGGGACTTAGAGCGGCGCCACTGACGTCGGTGCTTGGGTTGCTTCTTGGAGGGGTCATCCTCCGCTATCTCGTCGCCATTGCCTTCTTTGGGGGTTTCCACCATGTATATATCATATGATGAGGTGGCGGTCCAGCGCCCTGTGGGCGGTGGTTCCTGTTCGTCTCCTGCATCGTCGTCCATACCGTCGATGTCTTGGGAGTCGAAGTCGAGCATGTCGGTTAAATCGTCGACAGTGGCTACTAAGTGGGTGGTGGGTGGGCAGCGAATTTCTTCGTCGTCCGCATCCCATTCTAGTCGGACATAGTTCGGCCAAGGTTCTCCTGACAAGGAGAGAGACCTTAATGAATTTAGCACATCGCCGAAAGGCGAGTGCTGAAAGATTTCCATGGAGGTGAATTCCATGATCGGCGCCCAATCGGATTCGATAGGCTCGGATGTAGGCGGCTCGGAGTCCGTGGCCGGAGACGAATCCAGTTGTTCGGCAACATGGCTCTCGTAAGGGGTGAAGTCAGTATCCGGCTCCATCGCCACTGAGAGTGCGGCCTCCCTGGCGGGATCTATCCCTCCGTCCTCGGATGGCGCAATTTGCTCCAGATTGAAGGCCGGAGTAGTTGCAGATGTGATCTCCCGAACACTGTCCGACGGTAGAGTTACGTCATGCTCGTCATGATTGTGCGGCGCACCTGACATGGGCTCGAATCCGTCGAAGATCAAGTCTTCGCGGATGTCGGCAGTGTAGTTTAAGTTTCCGAACCTGACCTGATGGCCAGGGGCATAGCTCTCGATCTGCTCCAGATGGCCAAGCGAATTGGCCCGCAGTGCGAAGCCGCCGAATACAAAGATCTGTCCGGGGAGGAAAACCTCACCCAGGACCGCATCGTTACCGATGATCGAAGGGACATCGAGCCTTATGGTGACGGCACTGTGGAACTCTCAATGAAAGCACCAATGTCGGTGTCAAAACCGGCGGATCTCGGGTAGGGGGTCCCGAACTGTGCGTCTAAGGCGGATGGTAACAGGAGGCAGGGGACACGATGTTTACCCAGGTTTGGGCCCTCTTGATGGAGGTAATACCCTACGTCCTACTTGATTGATCTTGATGATATGAGTATTACAAGAGTAGATCTACCACGAGATCATAGAGGCTAAACCCTAGAAGCTAGCCTATGGTATGATTGTATGTTGTCCTACGGACTAAACCCTCCGGCTTATATAGGCACCGGAGGGGGCTAGGGTTACACAGAGTCGGTTACAAGGGAGGAGATTTACATATCCGTATTTCCAAGCTTGCCTTCCACGCCAAGGAAAGTCCAATCCGGACACAGGACAAAGTCTTCAATCTTGTATCTTCATAGTCCAACAGTCCGGCCAAAGGATATAGTCCGGCTGTCCGGAGACCCCCTAATCCAGGACTCCCTCAGGCGCCGCCTCCTCCCCGGCTGCATCGCCGGTGGTCTCGTCGGTCGCCTCGCCGGCCACGTCACCGGCTGCTTCGCCGTCTGTCTCACCGCCCGCCTCGCCGGACGTTCCGGCGTTGCCGTCTCGTCCCATCACACGGGCCCAAGCTGGCATTCATCGTTCGAGTCTGCGGTACTAGAGCAACGAGTACCTCCTTGCCACCTCCACCGCGGAGCCATCCCCTCTTCCTGCGTCCGCTCGCGCAGCCCTTCGTGACCCTCACTAGCTTGCCATGATGCAGGAAGAGTTCGACGCTCTTCAGCGAAACCGCACCTGGACACTGGTTCCCCGTCCTCCTCGCGCTAATGTCATCAGCGGCAAGTGGGTCTTTCGCCACAAGACCCGCTCGAATGGTACACTTGAGCGCTACAAGGATCGTTGGATGGTTCATGGTTTTTGACAGCGCGCTCGAGGTTACTTCACTGAGACGTTTGCACCGGTTATCAAACCGGGCACAGTCCGCACCGTCCTCCTGCTTGCGGTGTCCCGAGGTTGGCCAGTTCATCAGATGGATGTCTCCAACACCTTCCTCCACGACCATCTTGAGGAGCAGGTTTATTGTGAGCAGCCAACCGGTTTCGTCGACGCATCTCTTCCTGGCCATGTGTGTTTGTGGTCCCGGTGTCTCTACGGGCTCAAGCAAGCACCTTGCGCCTGGTACCAGCGGATTGCCTGGTTTCTTCAGACACTGGGCTTCAGCGTCACTCGCTGGGATGCCTCACTGTTTGTCTATCGCCATGGTGACACGACTGCATATTTGCTCCTCTACATCGACGGCATTATCCTGACGGCCTCCTCCGCAGCTCTTCTTCAACAGATTACACTCCGGCTGTGTGACGAGTTCGCCATCAAGGACTTGGGTGCTCTACATTATTTCCTTGGCATTGAGGTTGTTCGGTGACCGGATGGCTTCTTTCTTCATCAGCAGAAGTATGTGCATGAGCTCCTTGAGCATGCTGGCATGCTCAACTGTCACCCTGTTGCTACTCCTGTTGACATGATGAACCGCATCCAGCATAATTCTCTATCACCGATCCATTGCCTACGAGCTTTCCATATATTATTCTCCGCATATTTACTTTTCCGTTGCTATTGCTATCATCACTACAAAATACCAAAAACACTACTTTTGCTACCATTACCTTTTGCTATCGTTACCACTACTATCATATTACTTTGCTACTAAATACTTTGCTGCAGATATTAAGTTTCTAGGTGTGGTTGAATTGAAAACTCAGCTACTAATACATGAGAATATTCTTTGGCTCCCCTTGTGTCGAATCAATAAATTTGGGTTGAATACTCTACCCTCGAAAACTGTTGCGATCCCCTATACTTGTGGGTTATCAAGACTATTTTCTGGCGCCGTTGCCGGGGAGCATAGCTCTATTCTTTGAGTCACTTGGGATTTATATCTACTTATCATTATGAAGAACTTGAGAGATCCAAAAATCAATATTTATCCCTCAACTACGAGGGGAGGTAAGGAACTGCCATCTAACTCTGCACTTGATTCACCTTCTGTTTTGAGTAAGCTTGCGACACCTAAACCTGCATCTGCTATTCATTCTGATATGTCGCATGTTATTGATGATGCCACTTCTGCTATGCATGATACTTATGATGAAACTACTTCTACGCTTGATACTACTATGCCACTTGGTGAATTTCTTGAGGGTTATGTTCTGGATGAGGAATGAAATTATTGAAACTGATAATATTGATGAAAGTGATGATGAAGACTCTCCCCCTAATAAATATGAATTGGCTGTTGTTCCCGAGGGTTATGTTATGGATGAAGATTCTGCTAGAGCTATTCTTGCTTGCAATGATAGATATGATCTAAAGAGGTTATTAGCTAAATGGAAGCACCAATCCCTTAATGCTAGAATGAAACCAGACCCTGCTTTTGCTACTTCACCTATCTGTGTTACTGATAAGGATTATGAATTCTCTGTTGATCCTGATATAATTACTTTGATTGAATCTGATCCTTTTTATGGTTATGAATCTGAAACTGTTGTGGCACATCTTACTAAATTAAATGATATATCCACCCTGTTCACTAATGATGAGAGAACTCGCTACTTTTATATCCTTAAAATATTTCCATTCTCATTAAAGGGTGATGCTAAGATATGGTTTAATTCTCTTGATCATGGTTGTGTGCGTAGTCCCCAGGATATGATTTATTACTTCTCTGCTAAATATTTCCCTGCTCATAAGAAACAAGCTGCTTTAAGGGATATATATAATTTTGTGCAAATTGAAGAAGAGAGTCTCCCACAAGCTTGGGGGAGGCTCCTCCAATTACTTAATGCTTTGCCTAATAATCCTCTTAAGAAAAATGAAATACATGATATCTTTCATAATGGACTAATGGATGCTTCCAGAGATTACCTGGATAGTTGTGTTGGTTCTATTTTCAGGGAAAGAACACTGGATGAAGCTGAAATTCTATTGAATAATATGTTGACAAATGAAAATAATTGGACACTTCCTGAGCCTATTCCTAAACCAACTCCGAAGAAAAGAGGTGTTCTATTTCTCAACCCTGAGGATATGCAAGAGGCAAAGAAATCCATGAAATAAAATGGTATTAAAGCTGAAGATGTTAAGAATTACCTCCTATTGAAGAAATACATGGTCTTAATTTACCACCTATTGAAGAAATACATGGTCTTGATAACCCGACACAGGTAGTAAAGGTAAATTCTCTCTATAGATATGATAAAGCTGAAATCCCATTTACTAAGTTTGCTAGCCCATGCTTAGATGAGTTTTATAAATTTATGGTTAAGCAAGAAGACTTCAATGCTTATTTTGGTAGAGAATTAAAACGCAGTGTTGGTATGCTTGAACACTTGGGTGATTATATGGCTAATGTCAAAGGTGAACTTAAACTTATTAGCAAACATGCTTCTATGGTTACCACTCAAGTAGAACAAGTACTTAAAGCTCAAAATGATTTGCTCAATGAACTGAATAGTAAGAATAACGATAATGCTATTAGAGTTATGACTAGAGGTGGTAAAATGACTCAGGAACCTTCGTATCCCGAAGGCCATCCTAAGAGAATTGAGCAAGATTCTCAGAGAAATAATATAGATGCACCTAGTCCTTCTAAAAGGAATAAAAAGAAAAATGATACGACTTTGCATACTTCTAGTGAACCTGTTATTGATACACCCGAGAATCCAAATGATATTTCTATTTCTGATGCTGAAACACAATCTGGTAATGAACCTGAAACTAGTGATAATGTTAATGATAATGTTCATGTTGATGCTCAACCTAGCAATGATAATGATATAGAAATTGAACCTATTGTTGATCTTCATAACCCACAATCAAAGAATCAACGTTATGATAAGAGAGACTTTGTTGCTAGGAAACACGGTAAAGAAAGAGAACCATGGGTTCAAAAACCCATGCCTTTTCCTCCCAAACCATCCAAGAAAAAGGATGATGAGGATTTTGAGCGCTTTGCTGAAATGATTAGACCTATCTTTTTGCGTATGCGATTAACTGATATGCTCAAAATGAATCCTTATGCTAAGTATATGAAAGATACCAAAAGCTGAAATTTCCACCATGCTTGCTAATTATACTTTTAGGGGTGGAATACCAAAGAAACTTGGAGATCCAGGAGTACCCACTATACCATGCTCCATTAAAAGAAACTATGTTAAAACTGCTTTATGTGATCTTGGAGCCGGTGTTAGTGTTATGCCTCTCTCTTTATATCGTAGACTTGATTTGAATAAATTGACACCTACTGAGATATCTTTGCAAATGGCTCATAAATCAACTGCTATACCTGTCGCTATTTGTGAGGACGTGCCTGTTGTGGTTGCAAACGTTACTATTTTAACGGACTTTGTTATTCTTGATATTCCCGAGAATGATAGTATGTCTATTATTCTTGGAAGACCCTTTTTGAATACAGCAGGGGCTGTTATTGATTGCAACAAAGGCAATGCCACTTTTCATGTTAATGGTAATGAGCATACGGTACACTTCCCGAGGAAACAACCTCAAGTCCACAGTATCAATTCTATTGGAAAAATTCCATCGATTATTTTTGGAGGTTTTGAATTTCCTCTTCCTATTGTCAAGAAGAAATATGATATTCTTATTATTGGGGATGTGCATATCCCCGTTGAGGTAACCTAGTGTTATTCAAAAATTCTCCGGTTCCATGTTATTCGGAATGAGTTTGTTAACAAGACTTGATCAACCTTGTTAATGGGTTCCTTTTAATGATCATGAGATGGATGAATTTAGAAAACACAACTCTCTGTACCCTCCTTTTACTTTCTGTTATTTATATTAAATAAAATAAACATAAGTATTTTCCGTCTGTTATCTAATTTATCCATGCAATATAAAAATACCCCGAAAATAAAAGTTCTCCAAATGCCCTGAAATTTAAATATGTTTTTTCTGGAATATTTGAGAATATTTGGCACTGAGAACACAGCACGGGGGGCATCCACCTGGCCACGAGTGTGGAGGGAGCGCCCCTGCCTCGTGGGCCCATGGTGGACCTCCTCCACTTATTCCTGCACCCACACACTCCTTCTTCCTCCCACAAACACCATTATCCAGTCCAAACCTGAGTCCAAGCTCGTTTTACTGCCATTTTCGATCTCCTTGCTCAAAGCACCTCTCACAAAACTACTTGGGGGGATTGTTCCTTGGTATGTGACTCCTCCATTGGTCCAATTAGTTTTGTTCTAGTGTTTTATTCATTGCATATTTTTGCTGCTTAGGTGACCCTGTTCTTGAGCTTGCTGATACGTCTCCAACGTATCTATAATTTTTGATTGGTCCATGCTATATTATCTTCTGTTTTGGATATTATTGGGCTTTATTATCCACTTTTATATTATTTTTGGGACTAATCTATTAATCGGAGGCCCAGCCCAGAATTGTTGTTTTTTTTTGCCTATTTTAGGGTTTCGAAGAAAAGGAATATCAAACGGAGTCCAAACGGAATGAAACCTTCAGGAACATGATTTTTGGAACGAACAAGATCCAGGAGACTTGGACCCTACGTCAAGCAACCAATAAGGAGGCCACGAGGTAGGGGGCGCGCCTACTCCCCCAGGCGCGCCCTCCATCCTCGTGGGCCCCTTTGTTGCTCCACCGACGTACTTCTTCCTCCTATAAATACCTACGTACCCCCAAACGATCAGATACGGAGCCAAAACCCTAATTCCCCCGCCGTAACATTCTGTATCCATGAGATCCCATCTTGGGGCCTGTTCCGGAGCTCCGCCGGAGGGGGCATCGATCACGGAGGGCTTCTACATCAACACCATAGCCTCTCCGATGAAGTGTGAGTAGTTTACCTCAGACCTTCGGGTCCATAGTTATTAGCTAGAAGGCTTCTTCTCTCTTTTTGGATCTCAATACAAAGTTCTCCCCCTCTCTTTTGGAGATCTATTCGATGTAATCTTCTTTTGCGGTGTGTTTGTTGAGACCGATGAATTGTGGGTTTATGATCAAGTTTATCTATGAACAATATTTGAATCTTCTCTGAATTCTTTTATGTATGATTGCTTATCTTTGCAAGTCTCTTCGAATTATCAGTTTGGTTTGGCCTACTAGATTTGTTGGGGATATAGCTATCAGCTATGAGCCGCCCAGGAGGGGCCGGGTCAGCCCCAATGGCGGGTCACAAAGGAAGCCCTATAAACATTCAAGGCGATAGTTTATTAAAGCTTATAGAAGGCCTAAGGCCTAGAGGCGGCTTAAGGCCCAAATATTGTAAACCGCCGTATGTAAGGAAAGACTTGTAAGGAAAGGCATGTAAAAGAAGTCACCGAGCCGGACACGCTGTATGAGCCGGCCGGGACTCTGTAGGCCACCAGGCGTCAACCCGTGTATATAAGGGGACGACCCAGTGGCGACTTGGGAGAGAAAAGAAGAGATCGATAACCAAGCCAGTGAACTAGCCTCTTGGTGATCAAAATCCTAGCAATATCAACACAACTAGACGTAGGCTTTTACCTTCATCGTAAGGAGCCGAACTAGTATAAAACCTCTCGTGTCCTTTGTCCCGATTAACCCCTTTAAGCTTCCTAGTTGCGATGGCCCTACGACTAAGTCCTTTTGCTAGGACATCTACCGTGACAATTGCACGACAGTTGGCGCCCACCATGGGGCCAGCGCACGGTGGATTTGAGTTCTTGAAGGGCAACTTCGAAGGGCTCAAGGGATACGATGTGGGCCGGATGACCAAGAGTCGTCGCGGCAAGCTCTACATCGACGATGAAGGCTGGGGCCCCGAGGCTGGCTCAATTGAGTATGGGTACCGGGTCCCCTTCGACGGAATTCATGTCTTCATCGGCCGGATCGGCGAATCGGGCCCTGAGCCAGACGTCCACACCAACCTCGTCAATGGCTCAGCGCGCGAGGTCCACCCGTGTTCAATCTATCGTGAAGCATGCCTTCGTAGGTTGCATCCACGGTGGTGAATACTCTGAAGGATCGGTGGATGGCGGTGAGACGACCATTTGTTCTGATGCTACATCATCAACGGGCGAGACGGACTCTTTGTATCAGCTGCAAGATGGCATGCTCAGGGGCTGTTCCGACAGCAGCAGTATTCCGGTCCCCTTCGCCAAATCGGGTCGGAGTCTTCATGGCAGGCACACAGCCCAGGCAGAACTCTACAGCTGCAGCGACAACAACCACCGGATCGGCAGCAGCCGGGTCAGGAGACCCCACGTGCCCCCCGGCTCAGATTTTAATGGACCTCACAGATAAGCTGACAGCTCTGTTGACTGCCGTAGTGGAGCCGGTGGATAAGGTTCAGCATAACGCGGAGGTGGCACGCGTATTGGAAGAGATGGTGCAAGCTAAGGAAAATTTAGCAGCAGAAGATGTCAGGATGGCCGCGGAGCGGGCGGCTTTGTGTCAGGACCGGTTTTCCAATAAAGCATTTATTGAAAAGCCGACCCTTGTATTGACTAGTCCAGAAGCATTCTTCTTACTGGCAGACAAAACCTTGATACAGAAGTCCAGCAGTACTAAATATTATACAAGATTGAGCTGAGGATGCTCAACAATTTATTACAAGCATGCCAATATTATACATAAAGGCGGATATGACACAAGGGTATGGGGGCATAACTACTGACTCGTAATAAAAGTGGTGGTGGATATGTCACAGTGAAGTGGGTGACATGACTCCTATATCATAAAACTCATCAAGCGTTGGGTTGAGGCTCAATGATTTTATTTGGGTAGCGGAAGCGTGTATAATACAAGTGACCCAATTCCAGGATCGCAAGGGACTAACTGGGACTCCTCTAGGCGTCGGACTCGCTATCGAACTCTTCATCCATAAGATCGCCTTCGTCAACATCTGGCCAAATCAACAAGCCAGGTGAGTACTTTGAATGTACTTGCAAGACAGTTTGGACATAAGATATAATAAATGTAAACATGATGCACATGAGCAGGTTAGTATGCATGATAAAATAATAAATTTGCACTACACGATAAATAAAAGGAAATCAGGCGGCAGTCTTCCCGAAATCCCATTAAAAATAACTGAAGACCAATCAGGTGTCTGAAGCGACGCCTCGAAAGGTAAAAATAAAATTAAACATTGCCACAGTCGGGCGTCGGGGCGACACCACATAAAGGGCTTATATCAACAGTAAATAACAATAATGCCACAGTCGGACGTCTGAGCGACATCACATAAAGGGCTTATATCAAAAGTAAATAACAATAATGCCACAGTCGGACATTTGAGCGACATCACATAAATGGCTTATATAAAAAGTAAATAACAATAATGCCATAGTCGGACGTCTGAGCGACATCACATAAAGGGCTTATATCGAAAGTAAATAACAAGAGTGCCACAGTCGGACGTCTGAGCGACATCACATAAAGGGCTTATATCGAAAGTAAATAACAAGAGTGCCACAGTCGGACGTCTGAGCGACATCACATAAAGGGCTTATATTTCATCATTCATATTCAACTAGTTCATAAATTTAATTCATCTCAAGGAAATACTCAGCACATAATAATCAATTGGTTGGCCCATTCACATGAATGACGTTCAGCCAGTTTACCACTCTCGATTGTCCTACTTATACCTCCGGAGACTGACACTGGTGTTGATACCGAGATCGATACTGAGACTGACTCTGACATTGAGATGATGTCCAAGTCCTTGATCGTGGACATGGAAACTCGAATGGTTTTGACTCTGCAGAGTTTGTACTCTTTAACCACAGCCAACGGATTTCAGTAGTCACTAGGACTAGTTACGTTTACGGTGTTTTAGAAGAAACACATCTGACCAGTACACACCCATTCCACATTCTGCTGCCAGGGGTCACCCTAGGCAACATTCAAGAAAACTTTGAGACGGGGAGGCTACAACCTCGAATAGCATGGGATCAAATTTATATTCGCGCGCTCTAAGGGGTGCCCCCCTCTCGGTCCCAACCGGAAACACCCATGCCCCCTGACCGGATGACGGGCTTTAATCCAGGGCCATGGAACCCTCATCACGGCCCCTCTATTTGGTGTGTACAAGGAAAGAGGTTTGCAACTTACTAAACCGCATTCTTTGCAGAAAGCATGTGGTGGCATGGACGGGGACGAATGGGAACAGAACTTGTTCCACGTTAAGACTGGAGTTACGCGGTTGACGTAAGACTGGCATGCTTCAACAATACTAGCTTACAACCTATCATGCCACCACATGATCAGGTTATCTTATCATCATATGAACATATCAACTTCGAAGCTCACCTATAGCTTGCCTTGCATGCAATATAACATTCACAAAATTCTTATATAAACATGCCATGATAAAACTACTCAAGCAAACATGCAAAACGCTCATCATATGAAAGGTTCAAACATGCTTGCCTGGTTCGGAGTAGTCGGAGTCTAGCTCGGTGAAGTTCGCGGTTCCGTCACCTCCTCCGGTATCTACGGTATAAAGAAAGTCGCATACTAACGTAAATACCGTGTGTGTATAAAAGTTGTTCCAAAAAAATTTCAAATAAATATGACAAAAAACTAGACAAAAAAATAAAGATGACAGAAAAAGAATCAAGTCAAAATCATCTTTTGTTAAAAAGTTATAAGGGTTTTAGTCCAGGGACTTTTCTGTAATGAAACAGAAAGTTTCCAGGGGCTAGATTATAAAAACAGGAAACATTTCAGTTATAAATACGCCAGTCCAAAGGGGAGGCGTATTTTGCCCGAAGGTGTTTTCAGAAAACGGTTCGAATAAACAGAATAGAGGCTGACGTGGGGGTCCCACCTGTCAGGTTCAAATATTTGAAAAGAAAAACAGAGTACGCCGGCGCCCGAAGCTCGCGGTGGTCGCCGGCGTTGATCCACGGCGAGGAAGGGGGATCGGAGGGTACCTACGTGTTCACGGAGCTCTTCCGCACCTGAGGGTGGTGGAGTTGGCCGTCGGCGAGCACCACGTCGGTGGTGGCCTTAGCTCCGGCGGACAATGGTTCGGGAGGTGGTGGATTGATACGTCTCCAACGTATCTATAATTTTTGATTGCTCCATGCTACTTTATCTACTGTTTTGGACTATATTGGGCTTTATTTTCCACTTTTATATTATTTTTGGGACTAACCTATTAACCGGAGGCCCGGCCCAGAATTGCTGTTTTTGCCTATTTCAGTATTTCTAGGAAATAGAATATCAAACGGAGTCCAAACGGCCCAGAATTGCTGTTTTGGGAACGTGATCTTCTCACCGAACGTGATCCAGGAGACTTGGACCCTACTCCAAGAAGTTTCCGGGGAGGTCACGAGGGTGGAGGACGCCCCCCTGGGCGCGCCCCCTGCCTCGTGGGCCCCTCAGAGCTCCACCGACGTGCTCCTTCCTCCTATATATACCTACGTACCCCCATTAGACCAAAGACGCAGCCCAAAACCTAATTCCACCGCCGCAACTTCCTGTATCCACGAGATCCCATCTTGGGGCCTGTTCTGGAGCTCCGCCGGAGAGGGCATCCATCACGGAGGGCTTCTACATCAACACCATAGCCCTTCCGATGAAGTGTGAGTAGTTTACTTCAGACCTTCGGGTCCATAGCTAGTAGCTAGATGGCTTCTTCTCTCTTTTTGGATCTCAATACAATGTTCTCCCCCTCTCTCATGGAGATCTATTCGACGTAATCTTCTTTTTGCGGTGTGTTTGTTGAGACCGATGAATTGTGGGTTTATGATCCAACTTATCTATGAATAATATTTGAATCTTCTCTGAATTCTTTTATGTATGATTGAGTTATCTTTGCAAGTCTCTTCGAATTATCCGTTTGGTTTGGCCAACTAGATTGGTAGTTCTTGCAATGGGAGAAGTGCTTAGCTTTGGGTTCAATCTTGCGGTGTCCTTACTCAGTGACAGAAAGAGTTGCAAGGCATGTATTTTATTGTTGCCATCGAGGATAACAAGATGGGGTATTTATCATATTGCATGAATTTATTCCTCTACATCATGTCATCTTGCTTAAGGCGTTACTCTGTTTTTAACTTAATACTCTAGATGCATGCTGGATAGCGGTCGATGAGTGGAGTAATAGTAGTAGATGCGGGCAGGAGTCGGTCTACTTGTCACGGACGTGATGCCTATATACATGATCATACCTAGATAACCTCATAACTATGCTCAATTCTATCAATTGCTCAACAGTAATTTGTTCACCCACCGTAGCATATCTGTGCTCTTGAGAGAAGCCACTAGTGAAACCTATGGCCCCCGGGTCTATTCTCATCATATCAATCTCCATTACTTTATTTTACTTGTTTTGCTTTTACTTTTCACTTTGCATCTTTATACCAAAAATACCAAAAATATTATCTCTATCAGATCTCACTCTCGTAAGTGACCGTGAAGGGATTGACAACCCCTAAGCGTTGGTTGCGAGTTGCTACCGTTTTGTGCAGGTACGAGGGACTTGCGCGTGACCTCCTATTGGATTGATACCTTGGTTCTCAAAAACTGAGGGAAATACTTACGCTACTGGGCTGCATCACCCCGTCCTCTTCGGGGAAAACCAACGCTAGCTCGAGACGTAGCAAGAAGGATTTCTGCCGCCGTTGCCGGGGAGGCCTACGCCAAGTCAAGTCAAGATTTACTCTCCCGTCAACGAGCCATTTCTGGCACCGTTGCAGGGGAAGCCTACGCAAAAGTCAACATACCAAGTACCCATCACAATCTCTATCTCTCGCATTACATTATTTGCCATTTGCCTCTCGTTTTCCTCTCCCCCACTTCACCCTTGCCGTTTTATTCGCCCTCTCTTTCCCAATCTCCTCCTCCTTTTCCCTTTGCCTTTTGTTTGCTCGTGTGTTAGTTTGCTTGCTTGTTTGTCACGATGGCCTTACCTAATTTTGGTGATCTTCACCTTAAAAGGCTAGAAGATATCGAAAATGATGTCAGGAAGTTTATGGTCTTACAATTTGAGCATAATAATTTCTTTAGAAACGAGCTTAAGGAACAAAAGAGTTTTATGAGTTATATGAATAAAGAGCTTGATGATATGTCCAAAGAATTTGATGGTGTAAGAGCCCAAATTGCTCATCTTGAAAAAATGACCGCTGAAATGTCAAATATGCAAGCCACCTTAGTCAATAAGATGGCCGCTAAACCGAATAACTATGAGAATCAAGATGAAGATCTGAAAGTTATTGATGTGTCCCCTATTAAATCTTTGTTTTGCAATATGAATCTTGATGAATCTGATTATGATCTTCCCTTACCTATAAGGCGTTCTAAGAATTCTGAGTTTTTAGATCCTGATGATGAAATTGATAAAAAAGGGATTGAAAGAAATAAAAATCTAGATATTGCTAAACCCACTATTTTGGATCTCAAGGAATTTAACTATGAAAATTGCTCTTTAATTGATTGTATTTCCTTGTTGCAATCCGTGTTAAATTCTCCTCATGCTTATAGTCGAAATAAGGCCTTTACCGAACACATTGTTGACGCCTTAATGCAATCTTATGAAGAAAAGCTTGAGTTGAAAGTTTCTATCCCTAGAAATCTCCATGATGAGTGGGAACCTACAATTAAGATTAAAATTAAAAATTATGAGTTTCATGCTTTGTGTGATTTTGGTGCTAGTGTCTCTACTATCCCCAAAGCTTTGTGTGATTTGCTAGATTTCTGTGACTTTGATGATTGCTCTCTAAACTTGCATCTTGCGGATTCCACTATTAAAAAGCCTATGGGAAGAATTAATGATGTTCTTATTGTTGCAAATAGGAATTATGTGCCTGTAGATTTTATCGTTCTTGATATAGATTGCAATCCTTCATGTCCTATTATTCTTGGTAGACCTTTCCTTAGAACGATTGGTGAAATTATTGATATGAAGGAAGGGAATATTAAATTCCAATTTCCCTTAAAGAAGGGCATGGAACACTTTCCTAGAAAGAAAATAAAATTACCATATGAATCTATCATGAGAGCCACTTATGGATTGCCTACCAAAGATGGCAATACCTAGATCTATCCTTGCTTTTATGCCTAGCTAGGGGCGTTAAACGATAGCGCTTGTTGGGAGGCAACCAATTTTATTTTGTGTTTTTTGTTTTTCGTTCTGTTTAGGAATAAATAATCCATCTAGATTCTGTTTAGATATGGTTTTATCTTTTAATTAGTGTTTGTGCCAAGTTAAACCTATTAGATCTTCTTGGAAGATAGTTATTTGATCTTGCTGTAATTTCCAGAATCTTTGCGCTCAGTGCCCGAATTGTAAAAAATCACCAGAACGTGATAAAATAGTGATTCCAATTGCTGCTGATCAATAAACAAATTTCCCAGGTCGTCTAATTTTGGTATAATTTTTTGGGTTCCAGAAGTTTGCTTTAGTAACAGATTACTACAGACTGTTCTGTTTTTGACAGATTCTGTTTTGCATGTGTTGTTTGCTTATTTTGATGAATCTATGGCTAGTAAAATAGTTTATAAACCATAGAGAAGTTGGAATACAGTAGGTTTAACACCAATACAAATAAAGAACAAGTTCACTTCAGTACCTTAAAGTAGTCTTTTGTTTTCTTTCTCTAACGGAGCTCACGAGATTTCTATTGAGTTTTGTGTTGTGAAGTTTTCAAGTTTTGGGTGAATTCTTTTGATGGATTATGGAAAAAGGAGTTGAAAGAGCCTAAGCTTGGGGATGCCCATGGCACCCCCAAGATAATCTAAGGACACCTAAAAGCCAAAGCTTGGGGATGCCCCAAAAGGCATCCCCTCTTTCGTCTACTTCCATCGGTAACTTTACTTGGAGCTATATTTTTATTCACCACATGATATGTGTTTTGCTTGGAGCATCTTGTATTATTTGTGTATTTGCTTGTTAGTCTACCACAATCAGCCTTGCTGTACACACCTTTTGATAGAGCCATGTATGAATTGAAATTTGTTAGAATACTCTATGTGCTTCACTTATATCTTTTGAGCTTGATAGTTTACTCTATGTGCTTCACTTATATCTTTTTGAGCGTGATAATTTTTGCTCTAGTGCTTCACTTAGATCTTTTAGAGCACGGTGGTGGTTTGTTTTAAAGAAACTTTATCTCTCATGCTTCACTTAGATTATTTTGAGAGTCGTTAATAGCATGGTAATTTTCTTAATGTTAATATACTTGGTATTCAAGATATGTGAAACTTTCTTTTTAGTGGGTTGAATACTAAGATAAGTTTGATGCTTGATAATTGTTTTGAGATATGGAGGTGATAATATCATAGTCGTGCTAGTTGAGTAGTTGTGAATTTGAGAAATACTTGTGTTGAAGTTAGCAAGTCCCGTAGCAGGCACGTATGGTTAAAGTTGTGTAACAAATTTGAAGCATGAAGTGTACCTGGCTTGTGCATCCTTATGAGTGGCGGTCGGGGACGAGCGATGGTCTTTTCCTACCAATCTATCCCCCTAGGAGCATGCGCGTAGTACTTGATTTTTGATGACTTCTAAATTTTTGCAATAAGTATATGAGTTCTTTTGACTAATGTTGAGTCCATGGATTATACGCACTTTTACCTTTCCGCCATTTGCTAGCCTCTTCGGTACCGTGCATTGCCCTTTCTCACATTGAGAGTTGGTGCAAACTTCGCCAGTGCATCCAAACCCCGTGATATGATACGCTCTTTCACACATAAACCTCCCTATATCTTCCTCAAAACAGCCACCATACCTACCTATCATGGCATTTCCATAGCCATTCCGAGATATATTGCCATGCAACTTCCATCATCATCATCATCATCATGACATGTTTTACTTTTGTCATATTGCCATTGCATGATCTTGTAGTTGACATCGTATTTGTGGCAAAGCCACCATGCATTATGTTTCATATACGTCACTCTTGATTCATTGCACCATCCCGGTACACCGCCGGAGGCATTCATATAGAGTCATATCTTGTTCTAGTATTGAGTTGTAATCATGATGTTGTAATCAATAGAAGTGTGATGATCATCATTATTAGAGCATTGCCCAATCAAAAAAAAGAGAGAAAGGCCCAAAAAAAAGAGAGAAAATAAAAAGGGCAATGCTACTATCTCTTTTTCCACACTTGTGCTTCAAAGTAGCACCTTGTTCTTCATGTAGTGAGTCTCATATATTGTGCTTCAAAGTAGCACCATGATTTTCATATAGTGAGTCTCATAAGTTGTCTTGTTCATACTAGTGGGAATTTTTCATTATAGAACTTGGCTTGTATATTCCAACGATGGGCTTCCTCAAAATGCCCTAGGTCTTCATGAGCAAGCAAGTTGGATGCACACCCACTAGTTTTCTTTTGTTGAGCATTCTTAGCTCTAGTACATCCGTTGCATGGCAATCCCTACTCCTTGCATTAACATCAATTGATGGGCATCTCCATAGCTCATTGATTAGCCTCGTTGATGTGAGACTTTCTCCTTTTTTGTCTTCTCCACACAATCCCCATCATCATATTCTATACCACCCATAGTGCTATGTCCATGGCTCGCGCTCATGTATTGCGTGAAGGTTGAAAAAGTTTGAGATTATTTGAGTATGAAACAATTGCTTGGCTTGTCATCGGGGGTATAGAACTTGGGAACATCTTTGTGTGACGAAAATGAAGCATAGCCTAACTAGATGATTTTGTAGGGATGAACTTCCTTTGGCCATGTTATTTTGAGATGACATAATTGTTTAATTAGTATGCTTGAAGTATTATCATTTTTTATGTCAATATGAAATTTTGTCTTGAACCTTTCGGATCTGAATATTCATACCATGATTAAGAAGATTTACATTGAAATTATGCCAAAGTATCACTCCGCATCAAAAATTCTCTTTTTATCATTTACCTACTCGAGGACGAGCAGGAATTAAGCTTGGGGATGCCTGATACGTCTCCAACGTATCTATAATTTTTGATTGCTCCATGCTACTTTATCTACTGTTTTGGACTATATTGGGCTTTATTTTCCACTTTTATATTATTTTTGGGACTAACCTATTAACCGGAGGCCCAGCCCAGAATTGTTGTTTTTTGCCTATTTCAGTATTTCGAGGAAACAGAATATCAAACGGAGTCCAAATGAAATGAAACCTTCGGGAACGTGATCTTCTCACCGAACGTGATCCAGGAGACTTGGACCCTACTCCAAGAAGTTTCTGGGGAGATCACGAGGGTGGAGGGCGCGCCCCCCTGGGCGTGCCCCCTGCCTCGTGGGCCCCTCGGAGCTCCACCGACGTGCTCCTTCCTCCTATATATACCTACGTACCCACATTAGACCAAAGACAGAGCCAAAAACCTAATTCCACCGCCACAACTTCCTGTATCCACAAGATCCCATCTTGGGGCCTGTTCCGGAGCTCCGCCGGAGAGGGCATCCATCACGCAGGGCTTCTACATCAACACCATAGCCCTTCCGATGAAGTGTGAGTAGTTTACTTCAGACCTTTAGGTCCATAGCTAGTAGCTAGATGGCTTCTTCTCTCTTTTTGGATCTCAATACAATGTTCTCCCCCTCTCTCGTGGAGATCTATTCGACATAATCTTCTTTTTGCGTTGTGTTTGTTGAGACCGATGAATTGTGGGTTTATGATCCAACTTATCTATGAATAATATTTGAATCTTCTCTGAATTCTTTTATGTATGATTGAGTTATCTTTGCAAGTCTCTTCGAATTATCCGTTAGGTTTGGCCAACTAGATTGGTAGTTCTTGCAATGGGAGAAGTGCTTAGCTTTGGGTTCAATCTTGCGGTGTCCTTACTCAGTGACAAAAAGAGTTGCAAGGCACGTATTGTATTGTTGCCATCGAGGATAACAAGATGGGGTATTTATCATATTGTATGAATTTATTCCTCTACATCATGTCATCTTGCTTAAGGCGTTACTCTATTTTTAACTTAATACTCTAGATGCATGCTAGATAGCGGTCGATGAGTGGAGTAATAGTAGTAGATGCAGGTAGGAGTCGGTCTACTTGTCACGGACGTGATGCCTATATACATGATCATACCTAGATAACCTCATAACTATGCTCAATTCTATCAATTGCTCAACAGTAATTTGTTCACCCACCGTAGGATATCTATGCTCTTGAGAGAAGCCACTAGTGAAACCTATGGCCCCCGGGTCTATTCTCATCATATCAATCTCCATTACTTTATTTTACTTGTTTTGCTTTTACTTTTCACTTTGCATCTTTATACCAAAAATACCAAAAATATTATCTCTCTCAGATCTCACTCTCGTAAGTGACCGTGAAGGGATTGACAACCCCTAAGCGTTGGTTGCGAGTTGCTACCGTTTTGTGCAGGTACGAGGGACTTGCGCGTGACCTCCTACTGGATTGATACCTTGGTTCTCAAAAACTGAGGGAAATACTTACGCTACTGTGCTGCATCACCCCCTCCTCTTCGGGGAAAACCAACGCTAGCTCGAGACGTAGCATGGATCTCGTCAGGGGAAGCTGTAGGCGTCAAATTGAGGCTTGGTTTAGATGATTGAGTGCACTAGGAGGCTACTGGAAAGATTTGGGAGGCGGGGATGCCCTCACTGGAGCGAATCGTGCCGGAGCCCGAAGCGGATCGGGGCGGCCGGAGACGGAGAAGAAGACCTCCTCGAGGTCCTCCTAGTGGCTGGGAGTGGCTCTGGTGAGGTGGAGGGGTGATGCTGAGTAGAGAACGAGCTCGAGGGCTCCTTTTATAGCCGGTCCGAGGCGGTTCCCGAGAACAGGATAACTCCGGCGATGATTACGGCGAGGCAGTGGTCGGTCAGGTGGGTTAGGGGGTTAGGCATCATCGCGATGGTCTACTGGTTCCGTTAAAGGGTTAAACTTGGCCTGACTTGGGTGGTACACCAAGTCCACGACGGAACGGCTTCACGGGGCTCGTCGGCGGCAGAGAGCACGCTCTGCGCCTCTCTGGCTGCGGTGACTGTGCTGCAGCATGCACAGGGGACGGGGTGGACACGCGGAGGCTCCGGGTGGCTTGGGCGGTGCTGGTCGGCGCCGAAAGGCAGGGCTGGCCCCCTGTCGACCGCCACGGGTGGTTCTGCCACCGCAGAAGACGCCGGCGATGAGGTGCCACGTTGCCACCGACACTTGCGCCCGGCTAAGCGACCTTGCGGCACTCTGGATAAGGAGGAGGAGCAGTGCGCAAGAGGCCAGCGCGAGCACTGGCGAGATTGACGCTGCGCTCTGAAGAAACGACACCGTCGACTGAACCCAGACACTGAAACCTGAACTTTTCTGAATTTTGACAGAAACAGTGCATGCCAAGTGTTCGATGAAATGTTTTTGGCATGTGGAAAATTTTTCTAGAGCTGATCTTTGTTGAGGTGACCTCTCAATGCATCTGCGGGCTGCCTGATTTATCTCAGAATTTTTGGAGAAGAAAAACAATGAATTTCATCAAAATTTGCAAATCAGGTCCAAACTTGCAGCAAACATATTTTGAAAATTTTGAACTGTGGGCCAATGGATCTAGATGGATCTTGGTTGAGGGTGCTAAGGACTAGCTCGGGGAGTTTGTTTGGGATGAAAACTCAAAAGGAAACTTGTAGTTCCTTTGTAAGCCACCTAGGCCCAAAATAAATGAGAGACATTGTTTTGAGGACAAAATAAATAGAATAAAAATCAAAAATGGGTTGGAACTTGCTGGAGTTGGATAATTGACTTGAACCAAAGTAGGGAGGTGGATTTGGAAGAAGATATCAACATGTGACATGGCAAAAGAGAAATTTTTGAATGGGAAAAGAATAAACCCATAATCCCTAGGGTTTCTTTTTAATAGAAGGAATTTCAAGGACTTTCAAAAATAAATTTGTGTTGAGTCAAGACAAAAATAAAAAAGGCTCTCAAGACCAAAAATCAAGGTTGAGAAGAGCACCAAAATATTTGTCATAAAAGTTTTGAGAAGGAGAGGTTTTAAGAAAAAATTTAAATAGCCTCCTTCAGATCAAATAAAGAATTTGATAAAAATCAAATCAAAAATTTTGGAGTGTCACAACACCTACCCCCTTAGGAAAAATCTCGTCCCCGAGATTTCAGCTGATCCTCAAATAGGTGTGGGTACTCTGCCCGGAGAGAGTCCTCTCTTTCCCATGTCGCTTCATCCTCGGTGTGATTGCTCCACTGAACCTTGAAAAACTTGATTGTTTTTTGACGGGTCCTCCTTTCAGACTCTTCTAATATCTTTATTGGACGTTCCCTGTAGGTGAGATCTAGTTGCAAGTCAATGCTCTCATGTGACACTTGCTTCTCTCGGTTGCTTACGCATTTCCTCAACTGTGAGACGTGGAACACATCGTGGACGTCTGATAGCTCTTTGGGTAGGTCTAGCTGGTAGGCTATTGTGCCTCTCCATGCGACCACACAGAAGGGTCCAATAAATCTTGGTGCTAGCTTTCCTTTAACCTTGAACCGTTGCAGGCCCCTCATAGGGGATACTCGTAGATATACATATTCACCGGGTTCAAAGCTGACTTCACGGTGCTTTTGATCGTAATAACTCTTTTGTCGGCTTTGAGCTATCTTGAGTCGGTCCCTAATTTGTCTAAATTTTTCTTCAGCATCCTTGAGCATGTCTGGGTCGAAGATACGGCTGTCTCCTGTTTCGGACCAATTTAATGGAGTACGACATCTCTGCCCGTACAAGGCTTCAAAAGGTGCCATTTGTAGACTGGATTGGTAACTGTTGTTGTATGTGAACTCAGCATATGGCAAGCTTTCTTCCCAACTGGTTCCATAGGTGAGGACACATGCTCTCAGCATGTCCTCTAAAATTTGGTTCACGCGTTCAGTTTGTCCATCAGTCTGGGGGTGATATGCTGTACTGAATGCTAGTTGAGTTCCCAGAGCCTGTTGTAAATGATCCCAGAATTTCGAGACGAATTGAGTGCCTCTGTTGGATATTATAGTCTTTGGAACTCCACGAAGACAAACTATATGGGAGAGATAAAGCTTGGCAAGCTTCTGAGTGGTGTGGGTTGTCTTTACTGGGATGAAATGTGCCACCTTGGTTAGTCTATCTGTGATGACCCATATGGCATCATTTCCGTGTGGTGACCGAGGTAGTCCGACACTAAAATCCATCCCAATTTCGTCCCATTTCCACTCAGGTATCCGGTTTGGCTGTAATAGTCCCGCTTATTTTTGATGCTCGGCCTTAATGCGTTGACAAGAATCGCAACATGCAATGAAGGTGGCTATATCCCTCTTCATACCGTGCCACCAAAATCTTTCCTGAATGCCCTTATACATTTTGGTTCCTCCAGGGTGGATTGAATATGGAGCGATGTGGCCTTCAGCTAGAATTTGCTGTTTGAGGTCCTCTATATTTGGCACGCAGAGTCTGTCTCCGTACCATAATATTCCCTCATCGTCTACAAAGAATTCCGAGGCCTTGCCCATACTCACTTTTCTTTTTATGCCTTCGATGCTGGGGTGTCCATGCTGAGCTTTCTTAATCTGCTCCACAAGGGTGGGTTGTATTTCCAAATTTGACACAGTGCCTTCCGTGACCATCACCAAGTTGAGTTTGGCGAACACCTGTTGAAATTCAGGTCTCAAGTTATGTGGGTGGTCGTTGCCCGAGCTGGGGTTTCGACGAAGAGCATCTACCACTACATTCGCTTTTCCTGGATGGTAGTGGATGCCAACATCATAATCTTTCACTAATTCCAACCAGCGTCGTTGCCGTAAATTGAGCTCTGGTTGTGTGAAAATATATTTGAGACTTTTGTGGTCCGTATATATATCACAACGATTTCCAAGCAAAAAGTGTCTCCACTCTTTGAGTGCATGAATGACTGCTGCCAATTATAAGTCATGAGTGGGATAATTTTCTTCATGCTTTCGAAGTTGTCTGGAAGCGTATGCGACTACTTTGCCTTCTTGCATTAGCACGCATCCGAGGCCTTTCCGGGATGCATCACAATACACTTCAAAACTTTTGTGTATGTCTGGTATAACCAATACTAGTGCTGTTGTTAATTTCTTCTTGAGTTCTTGGAAACTTTTCTCGCAAGCTTCAGTCCATACAAATTTCTTGTCCTTCTTGAGTAACTGTGTCATTGGTTTTGCTATGGTGGAGAACCCCTCAATAAACCTTCGATAGTATCCAGCCATTCCCAGAAAACTTTGGACATCTGTTATGTTGGCTGGTGGTTTCCAGCCAAGTACGACCTTGACTTTTTCTGGGTCCACGGCAACACCTTCTTGTGTCAATACGTGGCCTAGAAAACCAACCTGTCTTAACCAAAATTCACATTTGCTGAATTTGGCATATAATTGGTGTTTCCTTAATTCTCCTAGTACAATCCTAAGATGTTCTGCATGCTCTTCTGGTGTCTTAGAGTATACTAGAATATCATCAATGAATACCACAACAAATTTGTCCATAAATTTCATAAACACCTTGTTCATGAGGTGGACAAAATATGCGGGGGCGTTTGTTAGTCCAAACGGCATTACTGTAAACTCGTATAGTCTGTATCTGGAGGTGAATGCTATCTTAGGGATATCTCCTGTCCATACTTTTAATTGATGATATCCTGACCTTAAATCAATTTTTGAGAAAACTTTGGCTTGTGCGAGCTGGTCAAATAAATCATTTATCCGTGGCATCGGGTATTTATTTTTGATGGTGACCATGTTGAGTGCTCGATAGTCTATGCATAATCTCAGTGTCCCATCCTTTTTCTTGGAAAATAATACTGGTGAACCCCAAGGTGAGGAGCTGGCTCGTATAAATCCTTTGTCCAGTAATTCTTTTATTTGCTTCATTAATTCGACCAACTCGGAGGGTGCCATCCTATAGGGTTTCTTGTAAATGGGGGTGGTTCCAAGTGCTAGTTCAATGTTGAACTCTATATCCCGATCTGGCGGCATGCCTGGTAGTTCTTCGGGAAATACATCAGGGAACCCACATACTACTGGAACTTTCCTTAGCTCTGAAATGTCCACTTTGTTCAACTTTGGTTGTTATGATCTTGGTCTTTCTTGAGCTGCGACTTTTATTGTCTTCCCGTGGTGATGAGTGAGAATTACAGTCCGGTTAAAGCAATCGATAAATCCTTTGTTGGTGGTTAACCAATCCATTCCTAGGATAACATCGAGCCCTTTATTCTCCAATATAATGAGGTTTGCTTGAAACTTTTGTCCTTCAAACTCAATAACCACACCTTGGCAGTAACTCTGAGTGATTTGCTTATTCCCGGGGGACTTGATGATCATGGATTTTTCCAAAGGAAGCATCAAAAAATCATGTTGCAAAGCAAAACTCTTTGAAATGAACGAGTGAGAAGCTCCAGAATCAAACAAAACCGTGGCAGGTATTGTGTTGACAGGGAACTTACCGAGTACAATATCCGGGGCATTCTGTGCTTCCTCCTTGGTGACATGGTTCAAGTGACCCTTCTTGTGATTGTTATTGGAGTTGAAATTGTTACGCTTGGGTGCTGAATTGTTTCCATTGTTGTTTGGCTTTGGGGCCGAGTTTCTTGGCTTTGGGCATTGTTTAGCATAGTGTCCTTCTTCTCCACAAGCGTAGCAAGTAACACCCGGGCGATATGTGAAATCCTTGTCCCTTGCGTGAATTTTTTTTATTGGGCGTGGGACATTGGTTGTGGGTCTGTTTGCTCCAATCTTCTGAGGGTCAGTCTTGTTCCGGTTGTTGCGAGTATGAGTAGTCTTGTCCCTTTTCCGCTTGCGAAATTCCTCCAAGCTGCGGCGCTCATTTTCCAATGTAATGGCCTTGTCCACAAGTGTTTTGAAATCCGGGAAGGTGTGTACGACCAGCTGGCATTTAAGTGCTGGTGCCAGACCGTCCAGAAATTTCTCCATCTTTTTTTCTCCATCATACGCTCTTCGTTGGCATAACACGACAATAGAGTAAACTGACTATTGTACTCAGTCACCGTCATGCTTCTCTGCTTGAGGTCATCGAATTCCCTTTTCTTGATCTTCATAATGCTTCTGGAAATGTGCGCCCCACGAAATCCTTCCTTAAAATCTTCTCAGGTGATATCATTTTCATTGGGGTGCATGTGTAGGAAATTCTCCCACCATGATGCGGCTGCTCCCGTGAGATAGTGAGGTGCATAAAGTACCTTCTCACGGTCTGAACACTGTGCAATAACTAACTTCCTTTCAATGTCTTGAAGCCAATCATTGGCCTCAAGAGGTCTATAAGTGTGAGAGAACGTCGGGGGACACGTCTGCTGTAGTTCAGACAATTTGGAGTGCTGCTGATATGGTTCACGGTGGTTTCCCATATTGATAATATGGTTCATCATTTCTTGATGCTGCTGCTGGCTTTGCTCATAAAGGCGGCATACTTGAGAAAATGTTGTTTCACTGCCTTGCTGACTTGACTGCCCCTGTGTGAAATTGTTACTTGTCTGGGTACCATAATTTTCTTCTGGTGGACTTGGCATAGAACGAGTCCAGGGACGAGGCATATTCCACTCTGGGTATTTTTGCAAAAACTCATGAGAAAAACTGAGTGGCAAAAATAAATAATTTTTAAAAGGCGGAAATTTTAAGAACTCCAACATTTTTCAAGAAAATACTTGATTGCGCATGGAGAAGGACTGCCCATTACATATCTTACACGCAAGCCGTAATTATACAATACATCACTCAGGATGCGCGTACACATTCCTGACATGTTATTTAGGCTAGTGCACTTCTCCGAGGATCCTACATGATGCGCACACAAACTACTTCTCACCAAACCTATGTACATATAAACATATCATACAAGCTGGCACATCGCATGGCTGCTATGCGTACTCAGTCGGAGATGGTGAAAACTTCCTTTGGCCCGCCGAGGGCAAGACCCAGTGGTGCTGGAGACTCAACCTCCTCCTCATTAATAGGCTCCAGGCGCGAAGTACTGGGTTGCGGAGCTGGCGCGGGTGTGGCAGGTGGTGCAGCTCTGACTGGAGTAGGAGCAATGACCTCGTCAAACTCCTCAGTGGTAGGCAGGCGGTGAGCGGTGGCTAAGATGGCAGGAGTATAGGATGCTGAGGACGAGACGAATGTCAGTGGTGGTGCCATATGGAGGAGCTCCCTCCTGTTGGCGGAGCAGCCATGGATGGAATCCATACAAGCAGCCACAAGGTCGTCCACGAGGTTGTCAAAAGCTGCCTCAAGAGCCTTGAGATACTCAACAAGCATCTCAATAGCCTCATCTCTCTCTCCTCTAGGGCAAGCGAATGCATAGTGACAAGTGTATGGCACGTGGCATGGGAGGTAGCGGTAGCGACGAGTCTTCATTGAAGGAAGAACATCCCGGAGGCGGGCTATTGCCTCACGGGCAGCCATCTGCATGGCATGCCTCTCCGTAGGCATGGCCCTTCCTACAAATCGGAAGCGGCATGTCTCAGAACATCCTCCCTTGAATTGCACCGCGGCCTGGTACATAGATACGCTGTCGCTGATCTTGTGCTGGTAGAGTGTGAACTCGGGGCGAGCCGATGGCCCGATCGCAACTTTGGTGATGGAAACGAGAAGCTTGATGAACCCCTCAGGAACATTGGCGAACACCTGTGACTCACAGTCATTGCCAGCCATCTACAAAAGTAGATAAAAATTCCGAATAGTCAAGTCATAAATTTATGATGACCAACAGAAAATTGCTACGTTTGCAAAATGCTAAAAATAGCACTCAATACGCTAATAACCGATTAGCGAACGCACCTAGTGGCTTCCTACAGTCAGCCTGGCTCTGATACCAAGTTTGTCAGGACCGGTTTTCCAATAAAACATTTATTGAAAAGCCGACCCTTGTATTGACCAGTCCAGAAGAATTCTTCTTACTGGCAGACAAAACCTTGATACAAAAGTCCAGCAGTACTAAATATTATACAAGGTTGAGCTGAGGATGCTCAACAATTTATTACAAGAATGCCGATATTATACATAAAGGCGGATATGACACAAGGGTATGGGGGCATAACTACTGACTCGTAATAAAAGTGGTGGTGGATATGTCACAGTGAAGTGGGTGACATGACTCCTGTATGATACAACTCATCAAGCGTCGGGTTGAGGCTCAATGATTTTATTTGGGTAGCGGAAGCGTGTATAATACAAGTGACCCAATTCCAGGATCGCACGGGACTAACTGGGACTCCTCTAGGCGTCGGACTCACTATCGAACTCTTCATCCATAAGATCGCCTTCGTCAACATCTGGCCAAATCAACAAGCCAGGTGAGTACTTTGAATGTACTCGCAAGACAGTTTGGACATAAGATATAATAAATGTAAACATGATGCACATGAGCAGGTTATTATGCACGATAAAATAATAAATTTGCACTACACGATAAATAAAAGGAAATCAGGCGGTAGTCTTCCCGAAATCCCGTTAAAAATAAATGAAGACCAATCGGGTGTCTGAAGCGACGCCTCGAAAGGTAAAAATAAAATTAAACATTGCCACAGTCGGGCGTCGGGGCGACACCACATAAAGGGCTTATATCAACAGTAAATAACAATAATGCCACAGTCGGACGTCTGAGCGACATCACATAAAGGGCTTATATCAAAAGTAAATAACAATAATGCCACAGTCGGACGTTTGAGCGACATCACATAAAGGGATTATATCAAAAGTAAATAACAATAATGCCACAGTCGGACGTCTGAGCGACATCACATAAAGGGCTTATATCAAAAGTAAATAACAAGAGTGCCACAGTCGGACGTCTGAACGACATCACATAAAGGGCTTATATCGAAAGTAAATAACAAGAGTGCCACAGTCGGACGTCTGAGCGACATCACATAAAGGGCTTATATTTCATCATTCATATTCAACTAGTTCATAAATTTAATTCATCTCGAGGAAATACTCAGCACATAATAATCAATTGGTTGGCCCATTCATAGGAATGACGTTCAACCGGTTTACCACTCTCAATTGTCCTGCTTATACCTCCGGAGACTGACACTGGTGTTGATACCGAGATCGATACTGAGACTGACTCTGACATTGAGATGATGTCCAAGTCCTTGATCGTGGACATGGAAACTCGAATGGTTTTGAGTCTGCAGAGTTTGTACTCTTTAACCACAACCAATGGATTTCAGTAGTCACAAGGACTAGTTCTGTTTACGGTGTTTTAGAAGAAACACATCTAACCAGTACACACCCATTCCACATTCTACTGCCAGGGGTCACCCTAGGCAACGTTCAAGATAAATTTTGAGACGGGGAGGCTACAACCTCGAATAGCATGGGATCAAATTTATATTCGCGCGCTCTAAGGGGTGCCCCCCTCTCGGTCCCAACCGGAAACACCCAAGCCCCCTGACCAGATGACGGGCTTTAATCCAGGGCCATGGAACCCTCATCACGGCCCCTCTATTTGGTGTGTACAAGGAGAGAGGTTTGCAACTTACTAAACCGCATTCTTTGCAGAAAGCATGTGGTGGCACAGACGGGGACGAACGGGAACAGAACTTATTCCACGTTAACACTGGAGTTACGCGGTTGACATAAGACTGGCATGCTTCAACAATACCAGCTTACAACCTATCATGCCACCACATGATCAGGTTATCTTATCATCATATGAACATATCAACTTCGAAGCTCACCTGTAGCTTGCCTTGCATGCAATATAACATTCACAAAATGCTTATATAAACATGGCATGAGAAAACTACTCAAGCAAACATGCAAAACACTCATCATATCAAAGGTTCAAACATGCTTGCCTGGTTCGGAGTAGTCGGAGTCTAGCTCGGTGAAGTTCGCGGTTCCGTCACCTCCTCCAGTATCTACAGTATAAAGAAAGTCGCATAGTAACGTAAATACCGTGTGTGTATAAAAGTTGTTCCAATTTTTTTTTCAAATAAATATGACAAAAAACTAGACAGAAAAATAAAGATGACAGAAAAAGAATCAAGTCAAAATCATCTTTTGTTAAAAAGTTATAAGGGTTTTAGTCCAGGGACTTTTCTGTAAAGAAACAGAAAGTTTCCAGGGGCTAGATTATAAAAATAGCAAACGTTTCAGTTATAAATACGCCAGTCCAGAGGGGAGGCGTATTTTGCCCGAAGGCGTTTTCAGAAAACGGTTCGAATAAACAGAATAGAGGCTGACGTGGGGTCCCACCTGTCAGGTTCAAACATTTGAAAAGAAAAACAGAGTACGCCGGCGCCCAAAGCTCGCGGTGGTCGCCGGCGTTGATCCACGGTGAGGAAGGGGGATCGGAGGGTACCTACGTGTTCACAGAGCTCTTACGCACCTGAGGGTGGTGGAGTTGGCCGCCGGCGAGCACCACGCCGGCGGTGGCCTTAGCTCCGGCGGACAATGGTTCGGAAGGTCGTGGATCTCGTCGGGGGAAGCTGAAGACTTCAAATTGAGGCTCGGGTTAGATGATTGAGTGCACTAGGAGGCTACTGGCAAGATTTAGGAGGCGGGGATGCCCTCACCGGAATGAATTGTGCCGGAGCCCGAAGCGGGTTGGGGCGGCCGGAGACAGAGAAGAAGACCTCCTCGAGGTCCTCCTAGTGGCTTGGAGTGGCTCTGGTGAGGTGGAGGGGTGATGCTGAGTCGAGAACGAGCTCGAGGGCTCGTTTTATAGCCAGTCTGAGGCAGTGCCCGAGAACGGGATAACTCCGGCGATGATTACAGCGAGGAAGTGGTCGGTTAGGTGGATTAGGGGGTTAGGCATCATCGTGATGGTCTATTGGTTCCGTTCAAGGGTTAAACTTGGCCTGGCTTGGGTGGTACTCCAAGTCCCTGACGGAACGGCTTCACGGGGCTCGTTGGTGGCAAAGAGCGCGCTCTGCGCCTCTCTGGCTGTGGTGACTGTGCTGCAGCATGCACAGGGGAGGGGGTGGACACACGGAGGCTCCGGGTGGCTTGGGCGGTACTGGTCAGCGCCGAAAGGTAGGGCTGGCCCCCTGTCGACCGCCACGGGTGGTTCTGGCACCGCAGAAGACGCCGATGATGAGGTGCCACATTGCCACCGACACTTGCGCCCGGCCAAGCGACCTTGCGGCGCTCTGGATGAGGAGGAGCAGTGCGCAAGAGGCCAGCGCGAGCACTGGCGAGATTGACGCTGCGCTCTGAAGAAACGACACCGTCGACTGAACCCAGACACTGAAACCTGAACTTTTTCTGAATTTTGACAGAAACAGTGCATGCCAAGTGTTCGATGAAATGTTTTTGGCATGTGGAATTTTTTTGGAGCTGATCTTTGTTGAGGTGACCTCTCAATGCATCTGGGGGCTGCCTGATTTATCTCAGAATTTTTGGAGAAGAAAAACAATGAATTTCATTAAAAATTGCAAATTAGGTCCAAACTTGCAGCAAACATATTTTGAAAATTTTGAACTGTGGGCCAATGGATCTAGATGGATCTTGGTTGAGGGTGCTAAGGACTAGCCCGAGGAGTTTGTTTGGGACGAAAACTCAAAAGGAAACTTGTAGTTCCTTTGTAAGTCACCTAGGCCCAAAATAAATGACAGACATTGTTTTGAGGATAAAATAAATAGAATAAAAATCAAAAATGGGTTGGAACTTGCTAGAGTTGGATATTGACTTGAACCAAAGTAGGGAGGTGGATTTGGAAGAAGATATCAACATGTGACATGGCAAAAGAGAAATTTTTGAATGGGAAAAGAATAAACCCATAATCCCTAGGGTTTCTTTTTAATAGAAGGAATTTCAAGGACTTCCAAAAATAAATTTGTGTTGAGTCAAGACAAAGATAAAAAGGCTCTCAAGACCAAAAATCAAGGTTGAGAAGAGCACCAAAATATTTGTCATAAAAGTTTTGAGAAGGAGAGGTTTTAAGAAATTTTTTAAATAGCCTCCTTCAAATCAAATAAAGAATTTGATAAAAACCAAATCAAAAAATTTGGAGTGTCATACTTTGGACGCTCGTGCTCAGCAGCTTCAAGCGGAGACTTTCCGGCTCTCGGTGGATCTGAACGCGTCAAACGAGGTCATGAGAAGAAGGCATCAGAAAACTCAGTCACGGCTACATCTGACGCTCGATCCTAGGAACCTTTTCCATACGCCCGGGGCCGGCCCAAGTAACCCGCCAGAGGCAAATCGGATTACGACACCCGGGGCACCGGTTCAGCCGCACATCATGGAACCGCCTCGTGTACATACAGCTCCACCTCATTATGTGCCAACACCACCGGGTCACTTCTCCAATCCTTTGGAAAACCTCATTGCTGTGTCGGCTCGTTTGGTGGCTCTCCCGATGGAAGGTGACTCTCCGGCGGCGATCGAGACGTGAAGGGTGAGAGAACTTCTTCAAACAGCTCTGGCGCAGTAGGATGCGTACTCTTACAGTCGAGACAGAATCCATTCGACCCCTCGCCCGAGCCGGATCCCAAGCTACAGTAGACATATGGACTCAGCTGATATGTCAAGCAATGCTCAACGCCGCAACCGGCCGCACATGCATGAGCCGGTACAGGCTGGAGCCCTCAACTTAGCAGATCAGGAGAGGATCCGACAAGAGGCTGAGCGAGCGGTTCAACTGGCAGCGAAGCAGGCGGCTCATCAGACTTTTCTGGCTTATCCAGCAACCTCGGTTGAGGCAGGAGTGGCCATGAGAACCGGAGGTGTCCCTTGCCTGGTGCCGGCCATACATAATGAGCGTTTGCCAAAGGATTTCAAGGGGCCTCGTAAGGTGCCTAATTACACGGCCGACTTGCAGCCTGGGGCCTGGATTGAGAGTTATGAGATGGCAATGGAGCTGTTGGAGGTCAGCGACGCGGCAATGGATAAGTATTTCACTATGATGTTGGATGGAATGGCTTGCACTTGGCTAAAAGGATTGCCCCCCAATTCCATCGGCTCATGGGCAGAGTTGAAAGCCCGGTTCATTCAGAACTTCAAGGACACATGCAAACAACCTATGTCAATCGTGGACTTGACTAATTGTAAACAAGAGGAAGGTGAGTCCACAACCCATTGGGTGCACCGGGTCAAGGAGATAATTCATTCATCTGATAAGATGGATGCTGGCTCGGCAGTCTTAATGTTGGAGAAAAATTGCTGTTTTGAACCTCTGAAGCAGAAGTTGGGGCGGCTTAAACGTGACTGCAATGACATGGGCCAGTTGATGGCGGCTCTCGTCAAGTATGCTGATTCCGATAGTACCAAGGACCCTGTGTCTGATGAAGAAAAGACGGGGAAGGGAAAGACGAACAGCAATGGCAAGGGTCACCAGCACAACCCGGCAAATCAAGGAGGTAATAAACATAAGACTGACGAATTTGTGGCTAACACCAATGCGCAGGGCAACAATCAATGGCGCAAGGGTAGGCAACCCCCTCTGTCGGGCGGGTCAGGTCCCACCCTTGAGCAACTATTGAATGAACCTTGCCCAAGACACGGCACCCGGGAGAAGCCACCCACCCATCTGTGGAAGGACTGTACAATCATGAAGGCGTTTAAAAATTCAAATGCATTTGATGGAAATCATGGCCCTAGCGGCGGTTCAGGTGGAGGCGGCTTTCATGGCCCAGGCGCCAGTTCAGGTGGAGGCGGCTTTCACGGTCAAGGTCATACGGGTAACCAAGAAGGTTATAATCCACAACCGGCCAAGGTAATCAACAGCAACAGTCCATATATCAGAGCAACCCAAAACAATTGAATAGTGGGCAATATCATGTGTTTACCACTAGCTTGTGCAAGAGGGACCAGAAGCTTCACAAGAGGGCTGTCAATGTCGTTGAACCGGCGATCCCACGTTACTTACGGTGGTCAGAACAGCCTATTGTGTGGAGCAGAGAGGATCATCCTCCCTGGGTTGATAATCCGGGTCACTTGGCCTTGGTAGTAGTGCCTCAGGTTGGTGGATACAAATTCACTAAAGTACTCATGGATGGACGCAGTAGCATCAACATCCTCTACTATGAGACGTTTCGTCGGATGGGGTTGACTGATAGGAGTCTTAAGCAATCCAACACTGTTTTCACGGTGTGGTACCTGGCAAGTCGGCATACCCAGTTGGTAAGATTGAACTGGAAGTAGCCTTTGGGGATGAATATGATTCCAGAGCGGAGAAATTAACCTTTGAGGTGGTTAAGATCAAAAGCCCATATCATGCTCTGTTTGGACGGTCGGCTTACGCCAAGTTCATGGCTCGGCCATGTTATGTGTATTTGCAGCTCAAAATGTCGGGTTATAAGGGCACCATTACAGTACATGGAAGCCGGAAAATAGCCCTGGAGTGTGAAGAAGGAGATGCTGCATATGCTGAGTCGGTTTGTGCAACAGAAGAGTTAAAGTTTTATAAAGATAATGTTGACCCGACAGACATGACGTCTTTAAAGAAGCCAACAACGGAGAATGAACCGGTGTTGAAGTTCAAGTCAGGTGATGACACCAAGATGGTTGATTTTGTGCCCGGCGACTCATCCAAGCAGTTCATCATCAGTGCCAACATGGCTCCAAAATAGGAAAGCGCGCTCATCGAGTTCATCCGTGAGAACTGGGACATCTTTGCATGGAAACCTTCTGACATGCCGGGTGTCCCGAGAGAACTCGCTGAGCACACTCTTAATATTGATCCAAAGTTTAAGCCGGTCAGGCAATTTGTCCGACAGTTCAACGAGGAAAGGTGCAAGGCCATTGGAGAAGAGGTGGCACGGCTCTTGGCGGCCGGGTTCATTGTGGAAGTCTTTCACCCAGAGTGGTTGGCTAACCCGGTGCTTGTACTAAAAAAGAATGGCACCTGGCGTATGTGTGTGGATTACACCGAATTATGCAAAGCTTGTCCAGCTAACCCTTTTGCTCTCCCCCGTATTGATCAGATCATCGATGCTACGGCGGGTTGCGTGTGTTTGAGTTTTCTGGATGCTTATTCAGGTTATCATCAGATCAAGATGGCAGTCAAGGACCAGGAGAAGACAGCTTTCATTACTCTATTTGGAGCCTTCTGCTATGTGTCTATGCCCTTCGGGCTTAAGAGCGCCCAGGCAACTTATCAACGGTGTATGCAGAATTTCCTTCACAATCAGATTGGGCGTAATGTTCATGCTTATGTGGATGATATAGTGGTAAAATCCAGGAAAGAGGAAACCTTGGTAATAGATCTGAAGGAGACCTTTGACAACCTCCGGGTCTACAAAATTATGCTTAACCCGGCCAAGTGTGTTTTTGGAGTCCCAGCTGGCAAGCTCTTGGGTTTTTTGGTGTCCAACCGAGGTATTGAAGCTAACCCAGAGAAAATTAAGGCAATCACATCCCTGGCCAAACCAACATGCATCAATGACGTTCAACGGCTGGCGGGTCGTGTTGCTGCTTTGAGCCGGTTCATAAGCCGGTTAGGGGAGGAGGCGATGCCTTTGTATTAGATGATGAAGAAAACTGATGATTTCATTTGGAGCGTTGTTGCGAACTCTGCTTTTGAGGATCTAAAGAAACAGCTTGCTGAGCCGCCGGTTCTTGCTGCTCCAGTTGAAAAAGAGCCGCTATTATTGTATGTAGCCGCTAACTCACGAGCTGTTAGTGTGGCAATTGTGGTGGAGCGCAAGGAGGTTGGCAAGGAACATCCGGTTCAATGACTGGTTTATTACGTCAGTGAGGTGCTGATTGAGTCTAAACAAAGATATCCACATTGGCGGAAGCTCGTGTATGGGGTCTTCATGGCAAGCCGGAAACTTAAACATTACTTTCAGGGTCACCCAGTCACTGTGGTTAGCTCTGCGCCTTTGGGAGACATCATCCAGAATAGATAAGCTACTGAACGAGTCGCCAAGTGGGCCATTGAACTTGGGTCTCATGGGTTGAAGTATGTGCCACGTACTGCGATCAAATCTCAAGCACTAGTTGACTTTATTAATGACTGGACAGAGATGCAGATGCCAGAGGAGAAACCAGACAACACTATTGGGGAACGTAGCAATAATTCAAAATTCTCCTACGTGTCACCAAGATCAATCTAGGAGATGATAGCAACGAGAGAGAGGGAGTGCATCTTCATACCCTTGAAGATCGCTAAGCGGAAGCGTTACAAGAACGCGGTTGATGGAGTCGTACTCGCGGCGATTCAAATCGCGGAAGATCCGATCTAGCGCCGAATAGACGGCGCCTCCGCGTTCAACACACGTACAGCCTGGGGACATCTCCTCCTTCTTGATCCAGCAAGAGGAGAGGAGAAGTTGAGGGAGAACTCCGGCAGCACAACGGCGTGGTGGTGGAGTTTGTGGTATTCCTGCAGGGCTTCGCCAAGCTCTGCGGAGGAGAAGGAAGAGTTGGAGGAGGGAGGGGCTGCGCCAGGGAAGGGGCGCTGCAGCCCTCCCACCCTCCCTCTATTTATAGGGTGAAGGGGGGAGGGGGCCGGCCCCTATGGATCCAATCTAGAGGGGGGGGCGGCCAGGAGGGGAGACTTGCCCCCCAAGCAAGGTGGAGGCGCCCCCCTCCCCTAGTGTTTCCAAACCCTCGGCGCCTTGGGCTCTTGGGGGGAGCACCAGCCCACTAAGGGCTGATTCCCTCCCATATTCAGCCCATTAAGTCCCCCGAGGCAGGTGGCCCCACCCGGTGGACCTCCGGACACCTTTCGGTGGTCCCGGTACAATACCGATAACCCCCGAAACCATTCCGGCGACTGAAACTGGACTTCCCATATATAAATCTTCACCTTCGGACCATTCGGGAACTCCTTGTGACATCCGGGATCTCATCCGGGACTCCGAACAACCTTCGGTATCCACATACAATTTCCCATAACAACTCTAGCGTCACCAAACCTTAAGTGTGTAGACCCTACGGGTTCGGGAACCATGTAGACATGACCGAGACGTTCTCCGACCAATAACCAATAGCGGGATCTGGATACCCATGTTGGCTCCCACATGTTCCACGATGATCTCATCGGATGAACCATGATGTCGGGGATTCAATCAATCCCGTATAGAATTCCCTTTGTCAATCGGTATGTTACTTGCCCGAGATTTGATCGTCGGTATCCCAATACCTCGTTCAATCTCGTTACCGACAAGTCACTTTACTCGTTCCGTAACGCATGATCCCATGGCTAACTCCTTAGTCACATTGAGCTCATTATGATGATGCATTACTGAGTGGGCCCAGAGATACCTCTCCATCATACGGAGTGACAAATCCCAGTCTCGATTCATGCCAACCCAACAGACACTTTCGGAGATACCTGTAGTGCACCTTTATAGCCACCCAGTTACATTGTGATGTTTGGTACACCCAAAGCATTCCTACGGTATCTGGGAGTTGCACAATCTCATGGTCTAAGGAAATGATACTTGACATTAGAAAGCTCTTAGCAAACGAACTACATGATCTTGTGCTATGCTCAGGATTGGGTCTTGTCCATCACATCATTCTCCCAATGATGTGATCCCGTTATCAATGACATCCAATGTCCATGGTTAGGAAACCATAACCATATATTGATCAACGAGCTAGTCAACTAGAGGCTTACTAGGGACATGTTGTGGTCTATGTATTCACACATGTATTACGGTTTCCAGTTAATACAATTATAGCATGAACAATAGACAATTATCATGAACAAGGAAATACAATAATAAGCATTTTATTATTGCCTCTAGGGCATATTTCCAACAGTCTCCCACTTGCACTAGAGTCAATAATCTAGTTCACATCACTATGTCATTGTAATGAATCCAACACCCATGGGGTTTGTTCATATCTTGCTTGTGAGAGAGGTTTATTAGTCAATGGGTCTGAACCTTTCAGGTCCATGTGTGCTTTACAAATCTCTATGTCATCTTGTAGATGCAGCTACCACGCACTACTTTGATCTATTCCAAATAACTGCTCTACTATACGAATCCGGTTTACTACAAAGGTTTATTAGTTAATGGGTCTGAACCTTTCAGATCCATGTGTGCTTTACAAATCTCTATGTCATCTTGTAGATGCAGCTACCACGCACTACTTTGATCTATTCCAAATAACTGCTCTACTATACGAATCCGGTTTACTACTCGGAGTCATCCGGATTAGTGTCAAAGTTTGCATCGACGTAACCCTTTACGACGAACTCTTTTACCACCTCCATAATCGAGAAAATTCCTTAGTCCACTAGTTACTAAGGATAAGTTCGACCACTGTCATGTGATCCATTCCTGGATCACTCTTGTACCCCTTGACTGACTCATGGCAAGGCACACTTCAGGTGCGGTACACAACATAGCATACTATAGAGCCTACGTCTAAAGCATAGGGGACGACCTTCGTCCTTTCTCTCTCTTCTGGCATGGTCAGGTCTTGAGTCTTACTCAATGCTCACACCTTGTAACACAGCCAAGAACTCCTTCTTTGCTGATCTATTTTGAACTCCTTCAAAATCTTGTCACGGTATGCATTCACTTGAAAGTACTATTAAGCGTTTTTTATCTATCCTTATAGATCTTGATGCTCAATGTTCAAGTAGCTTAATCCAGGTTTTCCATTGAAAAACACTTTTCAGATAACCCTGTATGCTTTCCAGAAATTCTACATCATTTCTGATCAACAATATGTTAACAACATATACTCATCAAAAATTCTATAGTGCTCCCACTCACTTCTTTGGAAATACAAGTTTCTCATAAACTTTGTATAAACACAAAATCTTTGATCATCTCATCAAAGTATACATTCCAACTCCGAGATGCTTACTCCAGTCCTTAGAAGGATTGCTGGAGCTTTGCATACTTGTTAGCATCTTTCAGGATTGACAAAACCTTCTGGTTGTATCACATACAACCTTTCCTCAAGAAAATCGTCGAGGAAACAATGTTTTGACATCCCATCTGCAAGATTTCATAAATAATGCAGTAACTGCTAACATAATTCCAACAGACTCTTAGCATCCTACGAGTGAGAAAGTCTCATCGTAGTCAACTCCTTGAACTTGTCGGAAAACATCTTAACGACAAGTCGAGCTTTCTTAATGGTGACACTTACCATCATTGTCCGTCTTCCTTTTAAAATCCATCTGCACCCAACAGTCTTACACCATCAAGTAGTTCTTCCAAAGTCTATACTTTGTTTTATACATGGATCCTCTCTCGGATTTTATGGCCTCGAGCCATTCGTCGGAATCCGGGCCCACCATCGCTTCTCCATAGCTCGTAGGTTCATTGTTGTCTAGCAACATGACTTCCAAGACAAGATTAAGTACCACTCTGAAGTAGTACGCATCCTTGTCGACCTATGAGGTTTGTTAGTGACTTGATCCGAAGTTTTATGATAACTATCATAAGCTTCCACTTCAATTGGTGTAGGTGCCACAGGAACAACTTCCTGTGCCCTGCTACACACTAGTTGAAGTGACGGTTCAGTAACCTCATCAAGTCTCCATCATCCTCCCACTCAATTCTTTCGAGAGAAACTTTTCCTCGATAAAGGACCCATTTCTAGAAATAATCACTTTTGCTTCTGGATCTGAAATAGGAGGTATACCCAACTATTTTGGGTATTCTATGAAGATGCATTTATCCGCTTTGGGTTCGAGCTTATCAGCCTGAAACTTTTTCACATAAGCGTCGCAGCCCCAAACTTTTAAGAAACGACCGCTTAGGTTTTTCTAAACCATAGTTCATACGGTGTTGTTTCAATGGAATTGCGTGGTGCCCTATTTAAAGTGAATGCGGTTGTCTCTAATGCCTAACCCATAAACGATAGTGGTAATTCGATAAGAGACATCATGGTATGCACCATATCCAATAGGGTGCAGTTATGATGTTCGGACACACCATCACACTATGGTGTTCCAGGCGGTATTAGTTGTGAAACAATTTCCACAATGTCTTAATTGTGTGCCAAACTCGTAACTCAGATATTCATCTCTATGATCATATCATAGACATTTTATCCTCTTGTCACGACGATCTTCAACTTCACTCTGAACTTACTTAAACCTTTCAATAATTCAGACTTGTGTTTCATCAAGTAAATATACTCAGCATCTACTCAAATCATCTGTCAAGTAAGAACATAACGATATCCACTGCGTGCCTCAGTGCTCATTGGACTGCACACATCAAAATGTATTACTTCCAACAAGTTGCTTCTTGTTCCATCTTACTGAAATGAGGCCTTTCAGTCATCTTGCCCATGTGGTATGATTTGCATGTCTCAAGTGATTCAAAATCAAGTGAGTCCAAACAATCCATCTGTATGGAGTTTCTTCATGCATGTCTACCAATAGACATGGTTCGCATGTCTCAATCTTTTCAAAAACGAGTGAGTCCAAAGATCCATCAACAGGGAGCTTCTTCATGTGTTTTATACCAACATGACTCAAATGGCAGTGCCACAAGTATGTGGTACTATCATTACTATCTTATATCTTTTGGCATGAACATGTGTATCACTACAATCGAGATTCAATAAACCATTCATTTTAGGTGCAAGACCATTGAAGGTATTATTCAAATAAATAGAGTAACCATTATTCTCCTTAAATGAATAACCGTATTGCGATAAACATAATCCAATCATGTCTATGCTCAATGCAAACACCAAATAACAATTATTTAGGTTTAACACCAATCCCGATGGTAGAGGGAGCGTGCGATGTTTGATCACATCAACCTTGGAAACACTTCGAACACATATCGTCATCTCATCTTTAGCTAGTCTCCGTGGCCTTTTATTTCGAGTTACTAACACTTAGCAACCGAACCGGTATTTATTACCCTGGTGCTACTAGGAGTACTAGTAAAGTACACAATAATATAACGTATATTCAAAATACTTCTGTCGACCTTGCCAGCCTTCTCATCTACCAAGTATCTAGGGTAGTTCTGCTTCAGTGACCATTCCCCTCATTACAGAAGCACTTAGTCTCGGGTTTGGGTTCAACCTTGGGTTTCTTCACTAGAGTAGCATCTGATTTGCTGTTTCATAAAGTATCCCTTCTTTCCCTTGCCCTTCTTGAAACTAGTGGTTTAACCATCAACAATTGATGCTCCTACTTGATTTCTACTTTCGCGGTGTCAAACATCGCGAGTTGCTCAAGGATCATCATGTCTATCCCTGATATGTTATAGTTCATCACGAAGCTCCAATAGCTTGGTGGCAGTGACTATGGAGAACCATCACTATCTCATCTGGAAGATTAACTCCCACTTGATTCAAGCGATTGTAGTACTCAGACAATCTAAGCACATGCTCAACGATTGAGCTTTTCTCCCTTAGTTTGCGGGCTTAAGAAACTTGTCAGAGGTCTCATACCTCTTGACGTGGGCACTAGTCTGAAATCCCAATTTCAGTCTTTGGAACATCTCATATGTTCTACGACGTTTCAAAAACGTCTTTGGTGCCACAATTCTAAACCGTTAGCATTATACACTGAACTATCACGTAGTCATCAAAACGTGTATGCCAGATGTTTCCCAACATCTACAGACGACGCTCGAGGTTCAGCACACTGAGCGGTGCATTAAGGACATAATCCTTCTGTGCAACAATGAGGACAATCATCAGTTTATGGACCCAGTCCGCATAATTGCTACTGTCAACTCTCAACTAAATTTTCTCTAGGAACATATCTAAAACAGTAGAACCAAACCGTGAGCTACGACATAATTTGCAAAGACCTTTTGACTATGTTCATGATAATTAAGTTCATCTAATCAAATTATTCAATGAACTGCCACTTAGATAGACATCCCTCTAGTCATCTAAGTGATACATGATCCGAGTCAACTAGGCCGTGTCCGTTCATCACGTGAGATGGACTAGTCATCATCGGTGAACATCTTCATGTTGATCGTATCTTCTATACGACTCATGTTCGACCTTTCAGTCTTCTGTGTTCCGAGGCCATTTCTGTACATGCTAGGCTCGTCAAGTCAACCTAAGTGTGTTGCGTGTGTAAAACTGGCTTACACCCGTTGTATGCGAATGTTAGAATCTATCACACCCGATCATCACGTGGTGCTTCAAAACAACGAACCTTCGCAACGGTGCACAGTTAGGGGGAACACTTTCTTGAAATTTTAGTGAGGGATCATCTTATTTATGCTACCGTCAACCTAAGCAAATAAGATGTAAACATGACAAACATCACATGCAAATCATAAAGTGACATGATATGGCCAATATCATCTTGCGCCTTTGATCTCCATCTTCGAGGTGCGGCATGAACACCATCGTCACCGGCATGACACCATGATCTCCATCATCATGATCTCCATCGTCGCGTCTTCATGAAGTTGCCTCGCCAACTATTACTTCTACTACTATGGCTAACAGTTAGCAATAAAGTAAAGTAATTACATGGCGTTTTCATTGACATGCAGGTCATAAATAAATTAAGACAACTCCTATGGCTCCTACCGGTTGTCATACTCATCGACATGCAAGTCGTGATTCCTATTACAAGAACATGATCAATCTCATACATCACATATATCATTCATCACATCCTTTTGGCCATATCACATCACATAGCAAACCCTGCAAAAACAAGTTAGACGTCCTCTAATTGTTGTTGCATGTTTTACGTGGCTGCTATGGGTTTCTAGCAAGAACGTTTCTTACCTACGCAAAACCACAACGGTGATATGCCAATTGCTATTTACCCTTCATAAGGACCCTTTTCATCTAATCCGATCCGACTAAAGTGGGAGAGACAGGCACCCGCCAGCCACCTTATGCATCAAGTGCATGTCAGTCGGTGGAACCAGTCTCACGTAAGCGTACGTGTAAGGTCGGTCCGGGCCGCTTCATCCCACAATGCCGCTGGATCAAGATAAGACTAGTAACAGTAAGCAAATTGAACAAATCATCGCCCACAACTGCTTTGTGTTCTACTCGTGCATAGAATCTACGCATAGACCTAGCTCATGATGCCACTGTTGGGGAACGTAGCAATAATTCGAAATTTTCCTATGTGTCACCAAGATCAATCTAGGAGATTCTGGCAACGAGAGAGAGGGAGTGCATCTTCATACCCTTGAAGATCGCTAAGCGGAAGCGTTACAAGAACGCGGTTGATGGAGTTGTACTCACGGTGATTCAAATCGCGGAAGATCCGATCTAGCACCGAACGGAAGGCGCTTCCGCGTTCAACACACGTACAGCCTGGGGACGTCTCCTCCTTCTTGATCCAGCAAGAGGAGAGGAGAAGTTGAGGGAGAACTCCGGCATCACGACGACGTGGTGGTGGAGTTTGTGGTATTCCTATAGGGCTTCGCCAAGCTCTACGGAGGAGAAGGAAGAGTTGGAGGAGGGAGGGGCTGCGCCAGGGAAGGGGTGCTGCAGCCCTCCCACCCTCCCTCTATTTATAGGGTGAAGGGGAGAGGGGGCCGGCCCCTCTGGATCCAATCTAGAGGGGTGGGGCGGCGGCCAGGAGGGGAGACTTGCCCCCCAAGCAAGGTGGAGGCGCCCCCTCCCCTAGGGTTTCCAAACCCTATGCGCCTTGGGCCCTTGGGGGGCTCACCAGCCCACTAAGGGCTGATTCCCTCCCATATTCAGCCCATTAACTCCCCCGAGGGAGGTGGCCCCACCCGGTGGACCTCCGGACACCTTTCGGTGGTCCCGGTACAATACCGATAACCCCCGAAACCATTCCGGCGACTGAAACTGGACTTCCCATATATAAATCTTCACCTCCGGACCATTCCGGAACACCTCTTGACATACGGGACTCCGAACAACCTTCGGTATCCACATACAATTTCCCATAACAACTCTAGCGTCACCGAACCTTAAGTGTCTAGACCCTACGGGTTCGGGAACCATGCAGACATGACTGATACATTCTCCGGCCAATAACCAACAACGGGATCTGGATACCCATGTTGGCTCCCACATGTTCCACGATGATCTCATCAGATGAACCACGATGTCGGGGATTCAATCAATCCCGTATAGAATTCCCTTTGTCAATCGGTATGTTACTTGCCCGAGATTCGATCGTCGGTATCCCAATACCTTGTTCAATCTCGTTACCGGCAAGTCACTTTACTCGTTCCGTAACGCATGATCCCGTGGCTAACTCCTTAGTCACATTGAGCTCATTATGATGATGCATTACCGAGTGGGCCCAGAGATACCTCTCCGTCATACGGAGTGACAAATCCCAGTCTCGATTCATGCCAACCCAACAGACACTTTTGGAGATACCTGTAGTGCACCTTTATAGCCACCCAATTACGTTGTGATGTTTGGTACACCCAAAGCATTCCTACGGTATCTGGGAGTTGCACAATCTCATGGTCTAAGGAAATGATACTTGGCATTAGAAAAGCTCTTACCAAACGAACTACACGATCTTGTGCTATGCTCAGGATTGGGTCTTGTCCATCACATCATTCTCCTAATGATGTGATCCCGTTATCAATGACATCCAATGTTAATGGTCAGGAAACCATAACCATCTATTGATCAACGAGCTAGTCAACTAGAGGCTTACTAGGGACATGTTGTGGTCTATGTATTCACACATGTATTACGGTTTCCAGTTAATACAATTATAGCATGAACAATAGACAATTATCATGAACAAGGAAATAAAATAATAACCATTTTATTATTGCCTCTAGGACATATTTCCAATAAACGCATATTGGACGATTCACTTTGATGGGTCCAGATAGTTGGAGGGCTCGGGGGCTGGAGTTGTGTTAACTTCCCCTCGAGGTGACAAATTTTGTTATGTGTTGCGACTGATGTTTCCTTGTACTAACAACGCAGCAGAATATGAAGCCTTGCTCCATGGTCTTCGAATGGCTAAAGAGATGAGCCTGAGCCGGGTCCAGTGTCTTGGCGATTCAGATTTGGTGGCCCAACAGGTATCAGGCAAGTGGGATTCCAAGGACCCTCTCATGGCGGCTTATCATCGTGGACTTGATGCTGTCGCAGGATATTTTAAGGGTTATCAGGTGGAACACATTGACCGTAGGAGGAACAAAGCGGCTGATGCTTTAAGCCGGTTGGGATCTCAGCGTAAGCCGGTGCCACCTAACACCTTTTTGGATGTTTTGCATAACCCATCTGTTAAGTTACCTACAGAAGAAGATCTAGTTGTTCCTGACCCGGAGGCATAGTTGGTGGCGGCTCTTCACGTCATCCCAGATTGGACAGTGCCGTTCTTGGCTTACATGACCCGGGGCGAGTTGCCAGCAAATGAGACCCTGGCCCAACAGATAACCTGGCGGTCTAAGTCAATGATGATTTTAGACGGAGAATTATACCATCGCAGCGTCTCCGGAGCGTTTCAGCGGTGTGTTTCTCCTGAAGAAGGCCAAGAAATACTTCATGAGATCCATGAAGGTGATTGTGGTCATCATGCCGGGTCAAAATCTCTTGTGGCCAAAGCTTTTCGTCATGGTTTTTACTAGTTAACGGCTCATGCCGATGCAGAAGATCTGGTCAGTAGGTGTGATGGATGTCAAAAATTCGCACGGTGTGCACATGTGCCGGCTCAAGAGTTGCGGATGATTCCAATCACCTGGCCCTTTGCGGTCTGGGGGCTTGACATGGTTGGACCTTTCAAAAGGTCTAAGGATAAAAATACACATCTTTTAGTGGCAGTTGACAAATTCACAAAGTGGGTTGAGGCAGAGCCAATGAGTAAGTGTGATGCGACCATGGCGGTTCAGTTCATGAAAAAGGTGATTTTTCATTTTGGTTTTCCACACAGCATTATCACTGACAACGACACTAATCTATCCAAAGGGGCTATGGAGGAGTTTTGTCAACGTGAGCATATCCGGCTTGATGTTTCTTCTATAGCCCATCCTCAATCCAATGGTCAAGCTGAGAGAGCAAATCAGGAAATCTTAAAAGGTCTCAAACCCCGGCCTATGGTTCCCTTGCAGCGGACGCCGGGTTGTTGGGTAGAGGAGTTACCCTCAGTGTTGTGGAGTATCAACACCACTCCTAACATGTCTACATGTTATACACCTTTCTTCATGGTTTATGGAGCGGAATCAGTGTTGCCTAGTGACATCCGTCATGACTCGCCCCGTGTGGCGGCTTATGTTGAAGCTAGTAACGAGCAAGCCAGGTAGGATGCACTTGACTTGTTGGATGAGGAAAGAGACTTAGCAGCGGCTCAATCGGCAATTTATCAACAGGACCTGCGCCATTATCACAGCCGCCGGGTTAAGTCCAGAACTTTTCAAGAAGGTGACCTCGTGCTCCGGCCTATCCAGGATTTGTCAGATGCACACAAGCTATCCCCGCCTTGGGAAGGACCCTTTGTGGTTAGCAAGAACTTAAACAACGGGTCATATTACCTCATTGATGTTCGAGAGCACAAAGACTCACGTAAGTCGGAGGAGGAGACCCGCCGGCCGTGGAACATTGCTCAACTTCGGCCATACTACACCTGAGCCACCGGCTCTCATCATGTACATACTTTGATGTTGTATATACTACGATAAGTAATAAAGCAGGACCTTGGTCTTTTTCCCTTTCAAAGATTACATATCTTTACTATTTTTTATTTAATATGACTATTAAGGAGCTGATCATATCTGAATCAAGTATAACCTTTTTTGGTCCGGCTTATGATCGTATTCGAATCTAGCTGTAAACTATCATGGTCACTTGGGGGCTTCCTATTCAAACATAGGTCGTATTCGAACCAAAGAGAACATAGCTGTCATAACCCTCTTGATCGGCTCAAAAGCCAATCTCACTATGGGGCTTCTTGATCATATTCGAATCATAGCTTAACCCCTTTTGGGTCCGACTTGGATCATATTCGAATCAGGGTCATTAAAAACCTCTCAAGGTCATTTGGGGGCTTCCTGTTCAAACATAGGTCGTATTTGAAACAAAGAGAACATAGTTGTCGGTACCCTCTTGATCGGCGCAACGCCAAAGCCACTGGGGGCTATATGGTCATATTCGAATCTTAGCTTAATCCCTTTGGTCCGGTTTACTGATCGTATTCGAATCAGAGACCCCCAGCCTTTAACTGCAAGGTTAATTTATATTGGTTACCAACTGTTATTTGTTTTATTTGTCTTATTGGTCTCTTATTATCTCAATGTTAAACAAGTCAGCACAGTCTTCTCGCCGGCTTGACTATTTGCCAATAAGCCGCCAAGGCATTCAGAAGCATTGACTTCTCAAAAAAGGACTGGATCGTGAGCCTCATCACACGGGTCATATAAACCGGTGGTCCAGAGGTCAAAGATACAGGTATGACTGTTGTTTATGAACAATTTCTTTATGTGTTACTCCACGGTTATTTCAAACCTGTTTTGTTTTTACGTTTAGTTCTGTTTATCTACTATGACAAAACTTTTGGTCATGAACCGGGTTTTTCGGACCCGTTCGGTGTTAAACCGCCAAGCAAGTATTTCCTTTTTGTTACAAGAACAGAGCGGAAATATTACAAGGATAACCATGACTGTGATGCATATATTGAAATAACGAAGCAAAGAGTCACGCACGGCGTTTTATGCACGATGGCATAGGCAAAATATGCAGTGTTTCAAAGCTAATTCTATTACAAGGCTTCTTAAAGCCCATAAAGATGGATTCTCACTCTTCCCTCACCGGTTCACCTTGTTCTATCAATTGAAAGCTGGGATTGGACCAACCAAAGCCGTTCACAACAACGAACTCTAATTCATCGTCAATCAATCCAGCCGGATCAACCTTTGGAGCGAACGTGTGTTGACGAACTGGCGGGATCAGGTCTGTCACTTTGTAGGAAGGAGTCGCCATCTTCTTATTTTCCGAATCAAAACCCGGCTGGTATTTGACAATATTAGTTTCATCTCTGAGGATGGTAGCTTGAGGTTGAACTCCCCGTACGCAAGCCATGAAGTCATCTTGCTCAAAGAGAGACCCGTCTTCCTTTACAGTCGGGTACCCCCTAGCTACATCCACCGGGTCTAGGTCTGGCACCCAAGCTTTGGAATGGCTGAGAGCAGTCAAAACTCCGGCTCTAGCACATGATCATTTGACCTCTTGGAACCTGACGGGTAAGATTGACAGCTTCTTCAAGACGTCACTGAGTCGGTTGGTTCCTTGATTGGCAGGAGAGATAGCGGCAAGTGCCCGTTGTGCGCCAATGTACAACTGCTCCACTAAGGTATAGACCGCCTTCAGTTTAGTCACGTTGTCTTGGCTCAGATTCTTGCTTCGCGGGCCTGCACATATTTTGTACACAAAGGGTCAGCTAGCGGTTTATATCCTGGGTCAGCAGAAGGTACAAAAGATTAGTACAGATGACGTACCAAAGATAGCGGACACCATTTGAGACACCCGGCTCTTTAAGCCGGTCAGCTCCGTAGTAACCTCCTCAAGATCTGCTTCGGCTTTTTCGGCGCGTTGTGTCAGCAACGTTTTCTCTTCAGCCCAGGTTTTCTTCTTGGCAGTCAAGCCGTTTCTCAATTTTTCTGTCTCAGTAAGACTTAATTGAAGCTTAGCGTCAGCAGCCTTGATTTCTGCCTCCTGATCCGCCAGCCGGGTCTTGGCATCAGTTAATTGTGAACCCAATTCAGATAGAGCGTTCTACAAAGCATGCGCAAGTATGTCGAGGTTTAAATCAAAGTTCAAGAGTCAAGATTCAAGTCTCAAGTCCTTTGCACTGCAAAACCACTTGACACTTGGGGGATAATGTATGCCAAAACAATTTCTTATGATTCTAATACATTTCAAGTCCCAAGTACCTCACAAAGTAACAACACTTGACACTTGAGGGCTAATGCATAATATTCAGAAAGTCTCTCAAGGTTAAGCCAGATTGCAATGTTTGTTGAGTTCGGTACAAGACAATTATGAAATTAAAAGTACCGGTTCATTTATGATCAAGTGAACCGGCCCTTGGGAACTATAGGTGAAGTTTGTTATGTTTTCTTGGACTTCAGGAAAATCTAAAGGTAAAGCTTTTAGCCTATATCATAAGTCTACAGATCATTCAAGTTTTATCATAATCTATAGACTTGGGGGCTGGTAGAATATAAGTAAGCCGGAAAAACATACCTCATACTTCAGCTGCAACTGCTTGACCATTTTGAATTTCTGACTCACGGCTGGAGTGCAAATGGCTGAGATAGCCGGACAATATGTCATTGGCGTTCAGATGGTTGTAATGAGAAATATCAAAACGCACTGGATGGTCCGGTAGCAGAAGGGTTAACTATGGTCTCGTCAGCTGATGGCTCAGAAGGATCTGATTGAGTATTGGCCGGCTCTTCTGGTGATTCAGTATGAGGGGGAGAAGATGGCATGGCCGGTTCAGATGCAAGGACTGACGGGTCTTCCACCGGCCTAGTCACCTTGGCCTTCTTGGACTTGGCTTGGCCACTAAGAAAGATGTTATGGAAAAGTTAATACAAAAAAGTAGTTTGAAAGACACGGAGGGAAGATGATTTCTTCCTTACCCAGGGGCAGTCTTAAAAGCTGGGAATTGAGTTTGAGACGAGTCTCCAGAAGAGCGAGACATCTCCTGTGAAGACAAAATAAAGTTAGTAATGCAAGGGAGAAGATCCATTAAGGAAGAGTAAAAGATGAAGAAATAAACCTCATTCGGGCGTTTTTGGGGAGTTTGTTGAAGAACGGGAGGTGGTTCATCGTCGTTCCGGGCTTGACAGCGGCTCTCATGCTGCTGCTTTTTCAAAAGAAAATGAGGGTCCAGATAAGCCAAAGGGTGTGAAAACCTTACTTTCCGGGTTACGACTCGAAGTTTCTGTCTTGGCAAATGGGCTGAGTCGGAGGAAATAGTTACCTCTTCTTCCACGGCCTGACTAGCCCCCGTGACGTCCTGGCAATGATCAGTGTTAATAAGATTGTTAAAAAGATGGCCAAGGGAGTCAAGGGCTACCTCCGACTTAGAAGTATCATCATCAAGCTTCAACAGATCCTCAGCGGTGCTTTTCTTCTTCTTCTTAGATCTCCGGGTTGTCTTCTTGGCGGTTATGGCGGCGGCTCTAGCTTTCTTGGCGGCTTCGTGGTCGTACTTGGCTTTCTAGAAATCAGATTTAGCCTATAAACAAATAAGCAAAATGAAAGGTCATGCAGGTATTTAAAACGGTTGAGAAAAATACAAAGAGGAAGAGATCATAGTTTCTTTACCTCTGGCATCGGGTTAAGCTTGCAGAAGGGGTTTAACCCGACTTTACTGCATTCTTCGTATTTGCCATTCACCAGAAGGGTTGACATTAAAACAATATCTTCTTCAGTTAATTGAACGGAGCTGTGATGAAGAGAGTCATCTGGGCCTCCACCATATTCATACATCAATTTTGATCGGCGGCTTAGAGGGATGACCCGCCACGCAACCCGGCAACGGGTCAACTCAACTCCAGTTAAGCCGTTCCCCAATAAAGCGTTAATCCTTTTAATGGATGGTATCAGCTTCTTGCGTTCGGCGGCAGTGAGTTTGTCAGGGAGTGCAAATTTGGAGTCAAGGCACTCTGAGCGATAACCCGGCAGTGGATGCTCATTTGCTGGTGAAGTGTCTTGACAATAGAACCAAGTCTGATTCCAGTCCTTGGGATGACTTGGCAAGACTATTAGGGGGAAGACGGTGCCTTGTCGACGCTGAATTGAGATACCTCCAAGTTCCAGGCTAGGGCCATTGGTGCACTCATTCTGGCGGTTCAAATAAAAATACTCTCTAAAGAGTTCCACAGTCGGTTCTTCTTGAAGGTACACCTCGTAGAGAACTTGGAAGTTGCAGATGTCTTGAGGGTGGAGTTTGAAAAAATGGAGGACATCTCTAAAGAACTTTGAGCTGGGTGGGGAAAAGCCACGGTTCATGTGATCAGAAAAGACGATAACTTCACCATCTTTTGGATTGGGCCGTTCCTCCTCCAGGTCAGGCGCACGGTAGGACATAACATTTTTCCCTGGCAAAAAATCTATGATAAAGAATTCCTTCAGATTGTCCTCAGTGACTGTTGAGGGAACCCAGTTGCAGACAGTCGGTGCTTTGGACGGCATGATGTTCAAAAGACGAACTGAAAAGAAAGCAACATACTAGCTTAATTCAATGACAATGGTGAAAGTAAATGATGATGATACACGGGAGTAACGGCGGCTTAAGTAAGGGCTAATGTCATATAAGGAAAAGTAAGCCGGCACAATAAGCCGCCATGACTACAGATATTTGAGAAAGCAGATTCAGCTAAAGTGTTGAGACAAACAAGTTTCCCAAATTGCTTGATATTATTCCAGATCAAATGGCTATTAAAAATGGAAAAAATTCTAGACCTAAATTTTTTAGCGCGGATGAGTTTGTGGGTCCTAATGAGGCCTTTATATTGTGAAAAAGGGATCTACTAGTGTCAAGAGCAAGCACAAAACAACTACTGCACAAACATGTATCACTTTTTGGATCAAGAAGAGGCTGAAGGGAAGAACTACGGAGAAGCTGCGATGAACTACGAAGAACATGCAGAAACCTAGAAAGCCCTAAATGCAGATCTGAGAGGCAAGAAGGGAAACCCTTACAGGCACAGAGCTTCCACGGAAGGTCGTCGCCATTTTTTTGGGACTGATTCCGGTCGATGCAGCGGCCGAGGTCGACGGAGGTGAGAGGCTCTCTGATGGCGACGAAGCTCGAGCAGCAGCGGAGGTCGCGAGAGGAGGAAGACGAAGAAGAGAGGAGAATGAGAAAGACCGGGCGCGTGCCTATTTATAAGGGGATAAGCGAACAGGCGGGCGCGAAAATCAAGGAAGACCCGAATAATGGTTATCCAACTAAACGGACGCCACGATTCTCGGAAGGCATTAAAGATGAAGATCCGTTGAGAGATGGCGTCATAAAAGTTTTTCGTGTTTTCAAGAGATGACGTCATGGCGGGTTACAAAAACTTCTGTGAGGATAAGAAGATGGATTTTTGTTTAAGTGTTGAAGATTGACAAAGAACAAAGTTCAAAATCAATCTGGGGCCTAATGTTGGGGATATAGCTATCAACTATGACCCGCCCAGGAGGGGCCGGGTCAGCCCCAATGGCGGGTCACAAAGGAAGCCCAATAAACATTCAAGGCGATAGTTTATTAAAGCTTATAGAAGGCCTAAGGCCTAGAGACGGCTTAAGGCCCAAATATTGTAAACCGCCGTATGTAAGGAAAGACTTGTAAGGAAAGGCATGTAAAAGAAGTCACTGAGCCGGACACGCTGTATGAGCCAGCCGGGACTCTATAGGCCACCAGGCGTCAACCCGTGTATACAAGGGGACGACCCGGTGGCGACTTAGGAGAGAAAAGAAGAGATCGATAACCAAGCCGGCGAACTAGCCTCTTGGTGATCGAAATCCCAGCAATATCAACACAACTAGACGTAGGCTTTTACCTTCATCGTAAGGGACCGAACTAGTATAAAACCTCTCGTGTCCTTTGTCCCGATTAACCCCTTTAAGCTTCCTAGTTGCGATGGCCCTACGACTTAGTACTTTTGCTAGGACATCCGCCGTGACAATTCCACGAGAAGATTGATCTTTCTTGCAATGGGAGAAGTGCTTAGCTTTGGGTTCAATCTTGCGGTGTCCTTTCCCAGTGACAGTAGGGGCAGCAAGGCACGTATTGTATTGTTGCCATCGAGGATAACAAGATGGGGTTTTCATCATATTACATGAGTTTATCCCTCTACATCATGTCATCTTGCTTAAAGTGTTACTCTGTTCTCTTGAACTTAATACTCTAGATGCATGCTGGATAGCGGTTGATGTGTGGAGTAATAGTAGTAGATGCAGGCAGGAGTCGGTCTACTTGTCTCGGACGTGATGCCTATATACATGATCATACCTAGATATTCTCATAACTATGCTCAATTCTTTCAATTGCCCAATAGTAATTTGTTCACCCACCATAAAATACTTATGCTCTTGAGAGAAGCCACTAGTGAAACCTATGGCCCCCGGGTCTATCTTCATCATATTAAATCTTCCAATACTTAGTTATTTTCATTGCTTTTATTTTACTTTGTATCTTTATCATAAAAATACCAAAAATATTATCTTATCATATCTATCAGATCTCACTCTCGTAAGTGACCGTGTAGGGATTGACAACCCCTTATCGCGTTGGTTGCGAGGATTTATTTGTTTTGTGTAGGTGCGAGGGACTCGCGCGTAGCCTCCTACTGGATTGATACCTTGGTTCTCAAAAACCGAGTGAAATACTTACGCTACTTTGTTGCACCACCCTTTCCTCTTCAAGGGAAAACCAACGCAAGTGCTCAAGAGGTAGCAAGAAGGATTTCTGGCGCTGTTGCGAGGGAGTTCTACGCAAAAGTCAACATACCAAGTACCCATCACAAACCCTTATCTCCCGCATTACATTATTTGCCATTTGCCTCTCCTTTTCCTCTCCCCCACTTCACCCTTGCCGTTTTATTCACCCTCTCTCTCTCTCTATCCTCCCTCTCTTTCTCTATTTGCCTCTTTTTGCTCGTTCCCCGTTTGCTTGTCGTTATGGCGAGTCCTCTATCTTCTTTGTTGTCTCCCGAGAATGAAGTTCTAAATTTTAAGCAAAGGGAGGGAGAAAATCTAAAAGACGCTTGGTATAGAATTTGCAATGCTCAAAATAGATCTACCAGGAAGCAATCTACTTCCCTTCTTCTTTGCAATTTTTATGTAGGCACTACTCCTTGGCACAGATATATCCTTGATACTGTTACCGGAGGGAACTTCTTGGGTAGCCATACTTTTGATTCTTATAATGCTATGATAGATTTGTTTGGCTCACCACCTCTTTTGGTTAATGGAACTATGTTAACTTTGGAGCATGTAATGCAAAAACTTGAAATTATTTAAAATAAAGTTGCTACCGTTGAGTTAATTGAAAATATAGATAAAAAGATCCACAACCAAATTACCCAATATGGATCTAAAGTAGGAGTAACTTTGAAAAATATTAAAGAGATGGAACCTATAGTTAATGAAAGAATAAATCATGATTCCACTAGAATCGATAAACTTGAGGGTATCATTACCAACTTGGGAACCACTTTTTCTTCCAAAAAGAATACTCCAAGTCCTCCAACTAAAATTTCCAAGCTTATGTATGTTCCTAAAAATAAAGGTGAATCCTCTAGCAAAGAAATTGCGGATCTCAAATCTATAAGTGTTCATCCTAATCTTTTTGCTATCATTAAGGAACCATTTGCTGCTAATGATTTTTTAGATCTTGTGCCTAAAAGTTTGGTAATCAATAAAAAATAAAGAAATTCCTAAGTACGGTAGATGCCTCATTGAAGAATTACCTACCAAAGATGGCAATACCTAGATCTATCCTTGCTTTTTATGCCTAGTTAGGGGCGTTAAACGATAGCGCTTGTTGGGAGGCAACCCAATTTTATTTTTATTCCTTGCTTTTTGCTCCTGTTTAGTAAAAAATAATTTATCTAGCCTCTGTTTTGTTTGTGTTTTTTGTGTTTAATTAGTGTTTGTGCCAAGTAGAACCGTTGGGAAGACTTGGGGAAAGTCTTGTTAATCTTGCTGTAAAAAACAGAAACTTTAGCGCTCACGAGAACTGATGCCATTTTTATTTGGAAAGTGATATTTAGTTAATTCTTTTTGAAGATGATTAATAGATAAATTCCTCACGTACAGAAATTTATTTTAGAATTTTTAGGGTTCCATATCTTGCGCTAGCTACAGATTACTACAGACTGTTCTGTTTTTAACAGATTCTGTTTTTCGTGTGTTGTTTGCTTATTTTGATGAATCTATGGCTAGTAAAATAGTTTATAAACCATAGAGAAGTTGGAATACAGTAGGTTTATCACCAATATAAATAAATAATGAGTTCATTACAGTACCTTGAAATGGTCTTTTGTTTTCTTTCGCTAATGGAGATCACGAGATTTTCTACTTTAAGTTTTGTGTTGTGAAGTTTTCAAGTTTGGGGTAAAGATTTGATGGATTATGGAAAAAGGAGTTGAAAGAGCCTAAGCTTGGGGATGCCCATGGCACCCCCAAGATAATCTAAGTACACCTAAAAGCCAAAGCTTGGGGATGCCCCAAAAGGCATCCCCTCTTTCGTCTACTTCCATCGGTAACTTTACTTGGAGCTATATTTTTATTCACCACATGATATGTGTTTTGCTTGGAGCGTCTTGTATGATTTGAGTCTTTGTTTTTTAGTTTACCATAATCATCCTTTCTGTACACACCTTTTGAGACAGACACACATGATTCGGAAATTATTAGAATACTCTATGTGCTTCACTTATATCTTTTGAATTATATAGTTTTGCTCTAGTGCTTCACTTATATATTTTAGAGCACGGTGGTGGATTTGTTTTATAGAAACTATTGATCTCTCATGCTTCACTTAGATTATTTTGAGAGTCTTAAATAGCATGGTAAATTGCTTAAATAATCCTAATATGCTAGGTATACAAGATTAATAATAAAATTCTCTTATGAGTGTGTTGAATACTATGAGAAGTTTGATGCTTGATAATTGTTTTGAGATATGGAGATGGTAATATTAGAGTCATGCTAGTTGAGTAGTTGTGAATTTGAGAAATACTTGTGTTGAAGTTTGTGATTCCCGTAGCATGCACGTATGGTGAACCGTTATGTGATGAAGTCAGAGCATGATTTATTTATTGATTGTCTTCCTTATGAGTGGCGGTCGGGGACGAGCGATGGTATTTTCCTACCAATCTATCCCCCTAGGAGCATGCGCATAATACTTTGCTTTGATAACTTGTAGATTTTTGCAATAAGTATATGAGTTCTTTATGACTTATGTTGAGTCCATGGATCATACGCACTCTCACCCTTCCACGATTGCTAGCCTCTCTAATATCGCGCACCTTTCGTCGGTATCATACACCCACCATACACCTTCCTCAAAACAGCCACCATACCTACCTATCATGGCATTTCCATAGCCATTCCAAGATATATTGCCATGCAACTTTCCACCGTTCCGTTTACTATGACACGCTCCATCATTGTCATATTGCTTTGCATGATCATGTAGTTGACATTGTATTTGTGGCAAAGACACCGTTCATAATTATTTCATACATGTCACTCATGAGTCATTACATATCCCGGTAGAACGCCGGAGGCATTCACATAGAGTCATTTTTTGTTCTAAGTATCGAGTTGTAATTCTTGAGTTGTAAGAAAATAAAAGTGTGATGATCATCATTATTAGAGCATTGCCCCAAGTGAGGAAAGGATGATGGAGACTATGATTCCCCCACAAGTCGGGATGAGACTCCGGACGAAAAATAAAAAAAATATAAAAAAGGAGGCCATAAAAAAAGGAGAAGGCCCAAATAAAAAAATGAGAGAAAAAGAGAGAAGGGACAATGCTACTATCCTTTTACCACACTTGTGCTTCAAAGTAGCACCATGATCTTCATGATAGAGAGTCTCCTTTGTTATCACATTCATATACTAGTGGGAATTTTTCATTATAGAACTTGGCTTGTATATTCTGATGATGGCCTTCCTCAAAATTCCCTAGGTCTTCGTGGGCAAGCAAGTTGGATGCACACCCACTTAATTCTTTTTGTTGAGCTTTCATACACTTATAGCTCTAGTGCATCCGTTGCATGGCAATCCCTACTCACTCACATTGATATCTATTGATGGGCATCTCCATAGCCCGTTGGTACGCCTAGTTGATGTGAGACTCTCTTCTCCCTTTTTGTCTCCTCCACAACCACCACTCTATTCCACCTAAAGTGCTATGTCCATGGCTCACGCTCATGTATTGCGTGAAGATTGAAAAAGTTTGAGAATGTCAAAAGTATGAAACAATTGCTTGGCCTGTCATCAGGGTTGTGCATGATTTAAATACTTTGTGTGGTGAAGATAGAGCATTGCCAGACTATATGATTTTGTAGGGATAACTTTCTTTGGCCATGTTATTTTGAAGAGACATAATTGCTTAGTTAGTATGCTTGAAGTATTATTATTTTTATGTCAATACTGAACTTTTGTCTTGAATCTTTCGGATCTGAATATTCATACCACAATTAAGAAGAATTACATTGAAATTATGCCAAGTAGCATTCCACATCAAAAATTCTGTTTTTATCATTTACCTACTCGAGGACGAGCAGGAATTAAGCTTGGGGATGCTTGATACGTCTCCAACATATCTATAATTTTTGATTGCTCCATGCTATATTATCTTACGTTTTGGACAATATTGGGATTTATTATCCACTTTTATATTATTTTTGGGACTAACCTATTAACCGGAGGCCCAGCCTAGAATTGCTGTTTTTTTTGCCTATTTTAGGGTTTTGAAGAAAAGGAATATCAAACGGAGTCCAAATGGAATGAAACCTTCGGGAACGTGATTTTTGGAACGAACAAGATCCAGGAGACTTGGACCCTACGTCAAGCAACCAACAGGGAGGCCACGAGGTAGGGGGGCGCGCCTACCCTCCCAGGCGCGCCCTCCACCCTCATGGGCCCCCTGTTGCTCCACCGACGTACTTCTTCCTCCTATATATACCTACGTACCCCCAAACAATCAGATACGGAGCCAAAACCCTAATTCCACCGCCGTAACTTTCTGTATCCACGAGATCCCATCTTGGGGCCTGTTCCGGAGCTCCGCCGGAGGGGGCATCGATCACGGAGGGCTTCTACATCAACACCATTGCCTCTCCGATGAAGTGTGAGTAGTTTACCTCAGACCTTTGGGTCCATAGTTATTGGCTAGATGGCTTCTTCTCTCTTTTTGGATCTCAATACAAAGTTCTCCCCCTTTCTTGTGGAGATCTATTCGATGTAATCTTCTTTTGCAGTGTGTTTGTTGAGACCGATGAATTGTGGGTTTATGATCAAGTTTATCTATGAACAATATTTGAATCTTCTCTGAATTCTTTTATGTATGATTGGTTATCTTTGCAAGTCTCTTGGAATTATCAGTTTGGTTTGGCCTACTAGATTGATATTTCTTGCAATGGGAGAAGTGCTTAGCTTTGGGTTCAATCTTGCAGTGTCCTTTCCCAGTGACAGTAGGGGCAGCAAGGTACGTATTGTATTGTTGCCATCGATGATAACAAGATGGGGTTTTCATCATATTGCATGAGTTTATCCCTCTACATCCTGTCATCTTGCTTAAAGCGTTACTCTGTTCTCTTGAACTTAATACTCTAGATGCATGCTGGATAGCGGTCGATGTGTGGAGTAATAGTAGTAGATGCAGGCAGGAGTCAGTCTACTTGTCTCGGACGTGATGCCTATATACATGATCATACCTAGATATTCTCATAATTATGCTCAATTCTGTCAATTGCTCAACAGTAATTTGTTCACCCACCGTAAAATACTTATGCTCTTGAGAGAAGCCACTAGTGAAACCTATGGCCCCCGGGTCTATCTTCATCATATTAAATCTTCCAATACTTAGTTATTTTCATTGCTTTTATTTTACTTTGTATCTTTATCATAAAAATACCAAAAATATTATCTTATTATATCTATCAGATCTCACTCTCGTAAGTGAACGTGTAGGGATTGACAACCCCTTATCGCGTTGGTTGCGAGGATTTATTTGTTTTGTGTAGGTGCGAGGGACTCGCGCGTAGCCTCCTACTGGATTGATACCTTCGTTCTCAAAAACTGAGGGAAATACTTACGCTACTTTGTTGCATCACCCTTTCCTCTTTAAGGGAAAACCAACACAAGTGCTCAAGAGGTAGCACTAGCATGTCAAATTTATGTGGTTCCAAGTGATATAGGCTCTGGGCACTTGTAGGAGTAGTTGCTATCAATTTTGTTGAGTTTGGTTCACTTTTATTTTGAAGTTACTAAAAATTTCCGAATTTTTCAGAAAATAATGAAGAGATTTTTGAGGGGCTCATCGAGCTGAGGCTCGAAGGAAAAGCAAAATGAAGAAGCAAAGAAGCCCAAATATAATCTGCCTCGCACCGCGGAGGTTAGGCCATGTGAATGGCCCTCTGATGATTTCTTGAGAGCAACCGGGATTTATGAGGATTTTTCTGAATTGGCTAAGAATGCAGGCCTCACCGACTTCCTCCGCTACCAACGCGAACAGTATCTCTTACTCACCAATACTTTTGTGCAAAACTTCTACTATTATCCTAGGGAATCACCTCCTTCAGTAGAGTTTCATTTATATGATGTGGTTAAGAAGATGTCACTATATGAGTTTTGTAGGGTTTGAAAAATACCTTTCGAGGGTAGCCTAGAGGAACCACATCGTAAAGATGTGGATGGGTTTATTGACACTATCACTATAGGGGAAACTAGGAAGGTTTCTGATGCAAGAATCACTAGCATACATTTTCTTGTTTTACGCTACTTTGCAATATTTGCTAGTCGTTGCTTAATTGGTCACGGAAACTATGGAAACCTTAGTGTCCCTAATATTTTTATTTTGTTCCATGGTTTATTCCGTGACGACTCTGTTAGTATGGGCGGTATTATTGCTAAATGGTTTAGTCTGAACCGTACTAAGGGCCCCATCTTTGGTGGTATCTATGCTTCATGCCTTGCTGCATATTATAACATACCCATTAGGCATAGTGGAAAAGAAGAAAAATTGTTACCTACTGTTTATTTAGATTATAAGAGTATGGTAGCGCATGATTTTATTATAAAGAATAGGGAAGGGGAGCTTAAATACAAATTGTTCTTTGATAAACGTCATCCTGAGACTATCACCTTGCCTGCTCCTTCCTTGTTTGATTTATCTACAGGCTAGTACCTCGTCTCGCCGGAGGACATTCCTGCTTACCGGAACCCTACATCAGCCAAAAAGCCAGAGTCGGAACCACAAGTTGATCCTCCATGACAGTCTAATTACCAGTGGGATCCGGAGATGATTGCCAACCAGTGGCAATCAGAGTCTTCTTCTTCGCAGTACGACCCCAACTATTACTATGGATATCCGCCAGGACAACCGTGGCCATAGACCAACTTAGGCCAAAAGCCTAAGCTTGGGGGAGTATGTATTTCTCACCAACATTATATTCATGTTCACACACTCATTGCTAGATGTCGGTGCTCATACTTTTTCATTGTATCATCCATGCTAGTTTATTTCCTTTTTATGCTTTCTTCTTGTGTGTTTAATAAACATTAAGAAAAACCAAAAAAATAGTTGTAGCTTTTAGCTAGTTTTAATTTCCATGCTTGTAGTAGTAAATAAAAAGAAAACTCAAAAAGATTTCCTGTTCTTCTTTTGCTTGTTGGGAGCTTTCCCATGTAAATAGTTTTATTTCTTTTCTTTTCTTTGGGGGTTGATAGGAGAAGACCATGATTAAATTGTTGAAGTGACTCTTATATGCATTATTGTTGATCTGACAAAAGAGCCCATACTGCCTTGTCTTCTCCCGTTTATTGAATGCTTGCAGATTCCAGCTTAGTCCAATGCACGTGCACTATTATTATTATCCACATCGTTCGATCGTGCAAGTGAAAGGCAATTATGACGATATATGATGGACTAACTAAGATGAGAAAAACTGGTATGAACTCGACCTCTCTTGTTTTTGTAAATATGATTAGTTCATTGTTCCTGATTCAGCCTATTATGAATAAACATGTTTGCAATGACAACTAGAGATCATAGTTTCTTGTGCCATGCTTGATTAGCTAGGAGCTTATAATGGTTTACCTTGCGTGCTAACATGCTATTAAAATGGTTGTGATGTGGCATGATAGGGTGGTATCCTCCTCTGAATGATTTAAGTGACTTTACTTGACACATGTTCACGCATGTAGTTGAAACAAATCAACATAGCCTTCACGATATTTATGTTCATGGTGGATTATATCCTACTCATGCTTGCATCCAATGTTTATTAATTTTAATGCATGTACATGGCTGTTGTCGCTCTCTAGTTGGTCGCTTCCCAGTCTTTTGCTAGCCTTCACATGTACTAAGCGGAATACTGCTTGTGCATCCAATCCCTTAAACCCCAAAGTTATTCTAGATGAGTCCACTATACCTTCCTATATGTTGTATCTACCTACCGTTCCAAGTAAATTTGTATGTGCCAAACTCTAAACCTTCAAATAATCATCCTGTTTTGTATGCTCGAATAGCTCATGTATCAACTAGGGCTGCCTGTATCTTCCATGCTAGGCGGGTTATTCTCAAGTGGAGTGGACTCCACTCCTCACTCACGAGAAGATGGCTAGTCACCGGGATGCCCACTCCCATGCTTTATGAAAACTAAATCAAAAATAGTTGCAAAACAAAACTCCCCCTGGGACCTGATGTATGTTGGAGGCACTCGTTGTTTTGAGCAAGCCATGGATTGATGTTTGTTGGTGGAGGGGGAGTATAAACTTTACCATTCTGTTTGGGAACCGCCTATAATGTGTGTAGCATGGAAGATATTGCCATCTCTTGGTTTTTATGTTGACAATGAAAGTATACCTCTCAAAATATTATTCACCACTATTTCAAAACCGAGCTCTGGCACCTCTACAAATCCCTGCTTCCCTCTGCGAAGGGCCTATCCATTTACTTTTATGTTGAGTCATCCTCCTCTTATTAAAAAGCACAAGTTGGAGAGCACCACTATCATTTGCATTCATTATTGTTAGTTTACATTGAGTATGACTTGACTAGATCTCTTTTACCATGAATTACAATGTCTAGTCAGTCCTTGATCTTTAAAGGTGCTCTGCATTTATGTTTTGCGGTCTCAGAAAGGGCTAGCGAGATACCATCTTGTTATATCATATTATGATTGTTTTGAGAAAGTGTTGTCGTCTGAGATTTATTATTATTGCTCGCTAGTTGATTATGCCATTGATAGGAGAAAACATGAGACCTAAGCGTTATTGTGAATATGGTTAGTTTATAATCGTTGCTGAAAACTTGAATGTGGGATTTACATATCTACAACAACAAGAGCAAACAGAGTTCGTAAAAGTTTTCTTTATCACTTTCAGTTTGTCAACTGAATTGCTTGAGGACAAGCAAAGGTTTAAGCTTGGGGGAGTTGATACGTCTCCATCGTATCTACTTTTCCAAACACTTTTGCCCTTGTTTTGGACTCTAACTTGCATGATTTGAATGGAACAAACCCAGACTGACGCTGTTTTCAGCAGAATTGCCATGGTGTTATTTATGTACAGAAACAAAAGTTCTCGGAATGACCTAAAACTTCACGGAACATCCTTTTGGAAATAATAAAAAATCCTTGCAAAGGACGAAGACCAGGGGGCCCACACCCTAGCCACGAGGGTGGGGGGCGTGCCTGCCCCCCTGGGCGCGCCCCCTACCTCGTGGGCCCCCTGGAGCTCCTCCGACCTCAACTCCAACTCTATATATTTGCTTTCGGGGAGAAAAAAATAAAATAGAAGGATTCATTGCGTTTTACGATATGGAGCCGCCACCAAGCCCTAAAACCTCTCGGGAGGGCTGATCTGGAGTCCGTTCGGGGCTCCAGGGAGGGGAATCCATCGCCATCGTCATCATCAACCATCCTCCATCACCAATTTCATGATGCTCACCATCATGTGTGAGTAATTTCATCGTAGGCTTGCTGGACGGTGATGGGTTGGATGAGATTTATCATGTAATCGAGTTAGTTTTGTTAGGGTTTGATCCCTAGTATCCACTATGTTCTGAGATTGATGTTGCTATGATTTTGCTATGCTTAATGCTTGTCACTAGGGCCCGAGTGCCATGATTTCAGATCTGAACCTATTATGTTTTCATCAATATATGAGAGTTCTTGATCCTATCTTGCAAGTCTATAGTCACCTACTATGTGTTATGATCCGGCAACCCCGAAGTGACAATAATCGGGACCACTCCCGATGATGACCGTAGTTTGAGGAGTTCATGTATTCAATATGTGTTAATGCTTTGGTTCGGTACTCTATTAAAAGGAGGCCTTAATATCGCTTAGTTTCCGCTAGGACCCCGCTGCCATGGGAGGGTAGGACAAAAGATGTCATGCAAGTTCTTTTCCATAAGCACGTATGACTATATTCGGAATACATGCCTACATTACATTGATGAATTGGAGCTAGTTCTTTGTCACCCTAGGTTATGATTGTTACATGATGAACTGCATCCGGCATAATTCTCTATCACCGACCCATTGCCTACAAGCTTTCCATATATTGTTCTCCGCTTATTTACTTTTCCGTTGCTATTGCTATCATCACTACAAAATACCAAAAACACTACTTTTGCTACCATTACCTTTTGCTATCGCTACCACTACTATCATATTACTTTGCTACTAAATACTTTGCTGCAGATATTAAGTTTCCAGGTGTGGTTGAATTCACAACTCAACTGCTAATACTTGAGAATATTCTTTGGCTCCCCTTGTGTCGAATCAATAAATTTGGGTTGAATACTCTACCCTCGAAAACTATTGCGATCCCCTATACTTGTGGGTTATCATCGTCCAAGCGACAACCCATGGTTTCGCGCTCCAGCGCGGAGGCTGAGTAGCGAGCTGTGGCTAACGTTGTTGCGTGATACATCTCCAACGTATTTATAATTTTTGATTGTTCCATGCTATTATATTATCTGTTTTGGATGTTTAATGGGCTTTAATATGCTCTTTTATAATATTTTTGGGACTAACCTATTAACTGGAGGCCCAGTGCCAGTTTCTGTTTTTTTTGCCTATTTTAGTGTTTTGCAGAAAAGGAATATCAAACAGAATCCAAACAGAACGAAACCTTCGCGAGGATCTTCTTGGAACAAACGCAAACCAGGAGACTTGGAGTGGAAGTCTAGAACTCCGTGAAGCTTCCACAAGGCAGGAGGGCACGCCCCCACCCTCGTGGGCCCCACGGAGCTCCACCAACGTACTTCTTTCGCCTATATATACTATTATACCCTAAAAACATCAGGGGGAGCCACGAAACAACTTTTCCACTACCGCGACCTTCTGTACCTGTGAGATCCCATCTGGGCCTTTTCCGGCGATCTGACGGAGGGGGATTCGATCATGGAGGGCTTCTACATCAACACCATAGCCTCTCCGATGATGTGTGAGTAGTTTACCACAAACCTTCGGGTCCATAGTTATTAGCTAGATGGCTTCTTCTCTCTCTTTGGTTCTCAATACAAAGTTCTCCTCAATGTTCTTGGAGATCTATTCGATGTAATACTTTTTGTGGTGTGTTTGCCGAGATCCGATGAATTGTGGATTTATGATCAAGTTTATCTATGAATAATATTTGGTTCTTCTCTTAATTCTTATATGCATGATTTGATATCTTTGCAAGTCTCTTTGAATTATCGGTTTAGTTTGGCCTACTAGATTGATCTTTCTTGCAATGGGAGAAGTGCTTAGCTTTGGGTTCAATCTTGCGGTGTTCTTTCCCAGTGACAGTAGGGGCAGCAAGGCACGTATGGTATTGTTTCCATCGAGGATAAAAAGATGGGGTTTATATCATATTGCTTGAGTTCATCCCTCTACATCATGTCATCTTGCCTAAAGCATTACTCTGTTCTTATGAACTTAATAATGTAGATGCATGCTGGATAGCGGTAGATGTGTGGAGTAATAGTAGTAGATGCAGAATCGTTTCGTTCTACTTAACACGGACGTGATGCCTATATTTCATAATCATTGCCTCGATATTCTCATAACTATGCACTCTTCTATTAATTGCTCGGCAGTAATTTGTTCACCCACCGTAATACATGTTATCATGAGAGAAGCCACTAGTGAAACCTATGGCCCCCGGGTCTCTTTCTTATTATATTGCATCTCTTTTATTATCGCATCTCATTTACTATTTTGCAATTTTTACTTTCCAATCTATACAAAAAAAAATATTTATCTTATTATCTTTATCAGATCTCACTTTCGTAAGTGACTGTGAAGGGATTAACAACCCCTTTACCACGTTGGTTGCAAGGTTCTTGATTGGTTGTGCAGGTACTAGGTGACCTGCGTGTTATCTCCTACTGGATTGATACCTTGGTTCTCAATACTGAGGGAAATACTTATGCTACTTTGCTGCATCACCCTTTCCTCTTCAATGGAAAACCAACGCATGCTCAAGAGGTAGCAATAAGGATTTATGGCGCTGTTGCGGGGGAGAACTACGCTCAAGTCAAGACATACCAAGTACCCATCATAAACTCTTCTCCATCGCATTACATTATTTGCCATTTGCCTCTCGTTTTCCTCTCCCCCACTTCACCTTTGCCATTTTATTCGCCCCTCTTCCGTTCGATCTTTTGTTTGCTTGCATTACCATGTACCTTCTTTTTGCTTGCATCTTCTCTTGCTAAAAGTTTATGGATCCTCATCCACTTGCTAATCTCTTTAAGAGATCCAATTATGATGAACCTATTGCTAGTGAGTTGAGTACACTAGATTATCTTTATGAGGTTTTGCTTGAAATTTGTGAATCTGAAAAGTGTGATGAATTACTTTATAAAGCGATTCACAATCGATCTTTGAATAAAAGAGCATGATTGCAATGATTTTATATAAATTCTATTGATGTAAATTGTGCTAATAATATGCAAAACCCTAAGCTTGGGGATGCTAGTTTTGCTATGTCCTCCACTTGTTGCAATGATCATGATTGGGGTGATTCTTCTTATGATCTTGAAAATTTATTTAAGCCCCATGATGAATATGAGATTGATAATAATGTTTGCAATAATATTGAAAGTGGGTTTGGAAGAGTGTCAACTTTAGATCCCACATATTTGGACAATGTTCAATCTTATGAAGTTTTTGATAAAAGTGGGTTTGAAGTGGTCATGACTTTAGTTAATGATAACCCCACTATTTTGGAAGAGTGTCAACTTTGCATGCATGTGGATCATGTTGAGAATATTTTATGTGATAGCTATATTGTTGAATTTTCTTTTGATCCTACATGTAATTATTATGAGAGAGAGGAAAATATGGTTGTAGAAATTTTCATGTTACTAAATTTCCTCTCGTTATGTTGAGATTGCTAGTGTTTCTTTCTTCTTCCTTGCATATGCTAGATCTTGCTTGTCTTACTACTTTATTTTCCTATAAAATGCCTATGCATAGGATGTATGTTAGACTTATATGTGATTTTCATATGCTACATGATACCCCCTTTGTGTTTCAATTGCTATCTTTCATGTGAGCATCATTAAAATTATCGATGCCTATCTAGGGGCGTTAAACGATAGCGCTTGTTGGGAGGCAACCCAATTTTATTTTTTGTTCTTTACTTTTTGTTCCTGTTTAGTAATAAATAATTTATCTAGCCTCTGTTATGATTGTGTTTTTTTATGTTTTAATTAGTGTTTGTGCCAAGTAAAGCCTTTAGGATCTTTTTGGGTGATTTTTGTTTGATCTTGCCAAAAAAACAAAAAGTATGCGCTCATGAAAATAATTTTCATTTTCTATAAGAGAGCGATAAAATACCGATTCCAACTGAAGTAGATCAATATCCAAACTATTTAGGTCGCCCTAATTTTTCAGAATTTTTGGAGTTACAGAAGTATTCGAAACCTCCAGATTACTACAGACTGTTCTGTTTTGACAGATTCTGTTTTTCGTGTGTTGTTTGCTTATTTTGATGAATCTATGGCTAGTATCGGGGGTATGAACCATAGAGAAGTTGGAATATAGTAGGTTTAACACCAATATAAATAAAATGAGTTAATTACAGTACATTAAAGTGGTGGTTTGCTTTCTTATACTAACAGAGCTCATGAGATTTTCTGTTGAGTTTTGTGTTGTGAAGTTCTCAAGTTTTTGGGTAAAGATTTGATGGATTTTGGAACAAGGAGTGACAAGAGCCTAAGATTGGGGATTCCCAAGGCACCCGGAGGTAAAATTCAAGGACAACCAAAATCCTAAGCTTGGGGATGCCCCGGAACGCATCCCCTCTTTCGTCTTTGTCTATCGGTAACTTTACTTGAGGCTATATTTTTATTCACCATATGATATGTGTTTTGCTTGGAGCGTCTTGTATGATTTGAGTCTTTTCTATTTAGTTTACCATAATCATCCTTTCTGAACACACCTTTTGGGAGAGACACGCATGAATCGAAATTTATTAGAATACTCTATGTGCTTCACTTATATCTTTTGAGCTAGATAATTTTGCTCTAGTGCTTCACTTATATCTTTTTAGATCACGGTGGTGGTTTTATTTTATATAAATTATTGATATCTCATGCTTCACTTATATTATTTTAAGAGTCTTTTTAGAACAGCATGGTAATTTGCTTTGGTTATAAAATTAGTCCTAATATGATGGGCATCCAAGATGGGTATAATAAAAACTTTCATATAGAGTGCATTGAATAGTTTGATACTTGATAATTTTTTTGAGATATAAAGGTGGTGATACTAGACTCGTGCTAGTTGAGTAATTGTGAACTTGATAAATACTTGTGTTGAGGTTGGCAAGTCCCGTAGCATGCACGTATGGTAATCGTTGTGTGACAAATTTGAAGCATGATGTGTTCTTTGAGTGCCTTCTTTATGAGTGGCGGTCGGGACGAGCGATGGTCTTTTCCTACCAATCTATCCCTCTAGGAGCATGCACGTAGTGCTTGGTTTTGATGACTTGTAGATTTTTGCAATAAGTATGTGAGTTCTTTATGACTAATGTCGAGTTCATGGATTATACGCACTCTCACCCTTCCACCATTGCTAGCCTCTCTTGTGCCGCGCAACTTTCACTGGTACCATAAATCCATGATTTACCTTCCTCAAAATAGCCACCATACCTACCTATTATGGCATTTCCATAGCCATTCCGAGATATATTGCCATGCAACTTTCCACCGTTCCATTTATTATGACACGCTTCATCATTGTCATATTGCTTTGCATGATCATGTAGTTGACATCGTATTTGTGGTACGGCCACCTTTCATATTTTTTTATACATGTCACTCTTGATTCATTGCACATCCCGGTACACCGCCAGAGGAATTCACATAGAGTCATATTTTGTTCTAAGTATCGAGTTGTAATTCTTGAGTTGTAAGTAAATAAAAATGTGATGATCTTCATTATTAGAGCATTGTCCCATGTGAGGAAAGGATGATGGAGACTATGATTCCCCCACAAGTCGGGATGAGACTCCGGACGAAAAAAAGAAGAGGCCATAAAAAAGGAGAGAAGGCCCAAACAAAAAAATGAGAGAAAAAGAGAGAAGGGGCAATGTTACTATCATTTTTTCCACACTTGTGCTTCAAAGTAGCACCGTGATCTTCATGATAGAGAGTCTTTTATGTTGTCACTTTCATATACTAGTGAGAATTTTTTATTACACAACTTGGCTTGTATATTCCAATGATGGGCTTCCTCAAATTACCCTAGGTCTTCGTGAGTAAGCAAGTTGGATGCACACCCACTTAGTTTCTTTTGTTGAGCTTTCATACACTTATAGCTCTAGTGCATCCGTTGCATGGCAATCCCTACTCACTCACATTGATATCTATCGATGGGCATCTCCATAGCCCATTGATATGCCTAGTTGATGTGAAACTATATTCCTCCCCTTTGTATTCTCCACAACCACCATTCTATTCCACCTATAGTGCTATGTCTATGGCTCGCGCTCATATATTGCGTAAAAGTTGAAAAAGTTTGAAAAGGCTAAGTATGAAACAATTGATTGGCTTGTCATCGGGCTTGTGCATGATGGGAGCATTTTGTGTGACAGAAATAAAGCATGACCAAACTATATGATTTTGTAGGGATGAGCTTTCTTTGGCTATCATATTTTGAGAATACATAATTGTTTAGTTAGTATGATTGAAGTATTATTATTTTTATGTCAATACTAAACTTTTGTCTTGAATCTTTGGATCTGAACATTCATGCTGCAACAAAGGAAATTACATTGAAAATTATGTTAGGTAGCATTCCACATCAAAAATTCTGTTTTATCATTTACCTACTTGAGGATAAGCATGAATTAAGCTTGCGGATGCTTGATACGTCTCCAACGCATCTATATTTTTTTATTGTTTCATGCTATTATATTATCTATTTTGGATGTTTAATGAGCTTTAATATGCTCTTTTATGTTATTTTTGGGACTAACCTGTTTGTAGCGATCAGACCTCAAACGGTCCAATCTCTGTGCTCCGGTGTCATCCGTGGATCAGTAATGCTGACACCACACAGTACTTGCAGGATTTATAACAGAGTATCAATCACACACTTCTTACATCAAATGTCTCAAAAGAGAACTTATTACAATAAATATGGCTTAAGGCCATCTAATAATGATAATAGGGGAAGGCTTGGAAGATAAGTGAGTCCATCAACTCCAATGGCATCACCGAGTATAGAACCACGACCTAAAACTCCTTAATCGTCGTCTGAAAAGTCTGCAACATTAACGTTGCAGCCCGAAACGGGTCAGCACAGGGAATATGTTGGCAATGTAACACATAGAGAGTAATGGAAAGAAACAACTATTCTATATGCATATTTGGCTGGTGGAAAGCTCTATGGTTAGAGTTTTGCGTAAAGCCAATTTTTCCCTACTGCAAAGGAATAAATTTTATTTAACTATCATGGTGGTTGTCAAACATTGAGAATGGTTGACAGCATTCTCAATCCCAATTAAGCATCATCATTAAACAAAAACCCGGCAAAATTAAATTTTTAGAGTAACATGATGAGATTCACATGATAATCCAGGTACTAGATACTCAAGATGTCCATAACCGGGGACACGGCTAATCATGATTAGTTTATACGCTCTGCAGAGGTTTGCGCACTTTTCCCCACAAGACTCGATCGCCTCCGTTTGGTTTCTCGCACTACATGGTGTTTGAGAAGACGGATGACCGAGACATAGTCTTTCAGAAGCACTAGCACCTTACGATCGGGTAGACCGTTACACCTACTTTCCCCTACATCTACTAGTCTACCACTGTAAGAGTTCGCACAACTTAATCAACTATGCTAGAGCCCATAATAGCTTGTGGCTGCACACGGAAGTTTCTAGCATGAATAATCTCATGATCCCTTTGAGCCTGGGTGGCGGTCCATAAAGAAAACAGGCAATCCTAGAATACCCATGTACCTCAATCCACCCAGATGTGTGTTTAAGTTGCCACCTTAAATAAACCATTAATTAACAACCTCACATCTGTCATGGATACACTCACCCAATCCACGTCTACTAGCATAGCATGGCATAATAAGCAAACGTAGAAGTAACTCCCAAAGGTTTGATAATAAACAGGAAATAGGTACTACCTCAACTACTTCCCAAACCCACAATTTAATTAGATCCTAATCATGCAATGTGTGAGGATTGATCTAATGCAATAAAACTGGGTAGTAGGAGGTATGATCAAAGTGTTACTTGCCTTGCTGATGATCCGCGAAACCTAGCGATTCGAAGTAACAAGCGGCGCACTCCGGGTACTCTATCGCAAAAAACAAGCATACAATAAGTACTCAGCTAATGCACAGGTAAAACTCAAATAAGAGATCTAACCAGGAGGTTCAACTTAAGAACTCCGGTTGGCAAAAAGAATCAAAATGAATGAAGCAACGAAAAACAAACGGCAAAAGAAACAGGCTTGGTTAAACGGAAAGAGGGTTTCGATACGAAACTCCAGACTCTTGAATCGCCTGATTCCGATAAACGAGCAAAAAGTTATACTAAAACGAAAATCGGATCAGAAATCGCGATCAGAAATAATCGCGAAAAATCCGAGAAAAAGAAAAACGACGAACAGATTAATGAATGAACGTTTGTTATCTGGATCTAAACAACGAACATGTTCGTTAAAACGAACGAACAAGCGAATGCTCGCTAAATAAACTAAACCGTAAAAAACTGATCTAATAAAAAAACGGATCTAAAAAAAGAAACCGCGGATTTTTTTTTAAAAACGGGCAGTTTTTCGGCAACGGCGGCTACCTCGGGCGGCGGGACGGCGGGGTCGGCGGCGTGGCCGCAGCGGCGGCGAGGCGACACGGCGGTGATACTCGAAGATAAACTCAGTCTCCGATTTCGTAAACTGTCTCCTTGCGTTTAGAATCTGCATAACTCTTCTGCCTGGATTGAGCTACCTTGAGCCTATCGCGAATCAATTTCACTTTCTGCTCAGACTCCTTTATCAGATCCGGTCCAAACAACTGGCGGTCTCCAACTTCATCCCAAGACAATGGGGTCCTGCACCTCCTTACGTACAAGGCTTCGAAAGGGGCCATCTTTAAACTGGATTGATAGCTGTTGTTGTAAGAGAACTCTGCATACGGCAAATTCTCGTCCCAACTAGATCCGTAATCTAGCGCACAAGCTCTTAGCATATCCTCCAAAATCTGATTGACTCTCTCAGTCTATCCATCTGTCTGCGGGTGGAAAGCTGTGCTGAACTCCAGTCTGGTTCCCAAAGTCTCATGCAACTGATTACTTTGAGGTAAACTGGGTTCCTCTATCTGATACAATGCTCCTTGGAACTCCATGCAGACATACGATCCTAGTCATGTATATCTTTGCCAACTTTGCACTGGTATAGGTAGTCTTCACTGGAATGAAATGAGCTACCTTTGTCAAACGATCGACTACAACCCATATTGAGTCATATCCTGAACGTGTTCTGGGCAATCCTGTAATAAAATCTATGCCTAGCTTATCCCGCTTCCATTCGGGTATCGGCAATGGTTGTAGCAATCCTGCCGGCTTCTGATGCTCTGCCTTCACTCTCTGACATACATCACAAACTGCTACATACTCCGCAATATCCTTCTTCATTCTGGTCCACCAGAAAATATCCTTCAAATCCAAATACATCTTGGTATTTCCTGGGTGAATCGAATATGGTGAATCATGGGCCTCTTATAAAATTAACTTCCTGATCTCTGGATCATTGGGCACATAAACACGGTCTTCAAACCATAGGGTATCGTGCTCATCTTCGCGAAATCCCTTAGCTTTTCCTTTGCTAATTTTCTCCTTAATAGAAGCAATCTCCTTGTTAGTCCTTTGAGCTTCTCTGATTTTATCCATCAATGTAGATTGAATCTCCAATGCTACTACATAGCCTCTCGGGATTATTTCCAAACATAGCTCTCGAAGATTTTAGGCTAACTCCCTTGGTAAATCTCCCGTCATTAAGGTGTTGATGTGGCTCTTACGGCTCAACGCGTCAGCTACAACGTTAGCCTTTACAGGGTGATAATGCAATCTCATATCATAATCCTTGATGAGCTCCAACCATCTCCTTTGTCTGAGATTCAACTCCTTCTGTGTGAAAATATACTTCAAACTCTTATGATCTGTGTACACCTCGCAATGGTTTCCAATCAGAAAATGTCTCCAAGTCTTCAGTGCATGCACTACGGCTGCTAACTCCAAATCATGCGTAGCATAATTCAACTCATGCGGCTTAAGCTGTCGTGAGGCATATGAAACAACTCTCCCTTCCTGCATAAGCACTGCTGCAAGTCCTCGACGTGAAGAGTCGCAATACACCTCATAATCCTTGGTCTGGTCTGGCAAAATCAGCACTGGTGAGGTAACCAAATGTTTCTTCAACTCCTGAAAACTAGCCTCACATTCCTCAGTCCATATGAACTTAGTATCCTTCTTCAACAACTCCGTCATAGGCTTCGCAATCTTTGAGAAATTCTCAATAAACCTCCGGTAGTATCCTGCGAGTCCAAGAAAACTCCGGATCTCTCCCACGGTGGTTGGTACTTCCCACTTGGTCATGGTACCAATTTTAGTGGGATCTACTGCTATACCTTCTCCTGATATAACATGTCCGAGAAATCCAACTTCTTTCAACCAAAACTCACATTTGCTAAACTTGGCATATAACTGATGTTCTCTGAGCTTTCCAAGAACCAAACGCAAATGCTCCTTATGCTCCTCTTCATTCTTCGAGTAAACCAGGATATCATCAATGAACACTACGACGAACTTATCCAAGAACTCCATAAACACTTTGTTCATCATGTTCATAAAATATGCAGGTGCGTTAGTCAGACCAAATGACATAACGGTATACTCGTACAACCCGTACCTGGTGGTAAAAGCCGTCTTAGGTATATCCTGTTCTCGAATCTTCAACTGGTGGTATCCTGATCGCAGATCGATCTTGGAAAATACCTTGGCTCCTTGCAATCGATCAAACAGATCATTGATCATCGGTAGTGGGTACTTGTTCTTGATGGTTACTTCATTCAAACCTCGATAATCAACAACCATCCTTAACGATCCATCCTTCTTCTCCACTAGAAGTACTGGCGATCCCCAAGGCGATGAACTTGGGCGAATATATCCTTTATCCAGTAACTCCTTAATCTGCTTCTTAATTTCCACCAAATCCTTTGCAGGCATCCTATATGGTCTCTTTGACATTGGCCCTGTGCCTGGCAAAAGCTCAATCAAAAACTCAATATCTCTATCCGGTGGCATGCCTGGCAACTCTTCTGGAAATACATCAGGGAAATCCTTCACCACTGGTACTTCCTCCTGCACAACTCCTGTTAAACAATTTACTTGAGTCCTCTTCGGCACATGCCGGGATACATACTTGATCCTTCTCCCTTCTGGGGTGGTAAGCAAGATAGACTTACTGACACAATCGATGTTTCCTCCATACATCGACAACCAATCGATACCCAGAATTACATCCAAACCTTGTGATTCCAATATTATTAAATCTGAGGGAAACACATGCCTACCTATACTTAATGGCACTTGAAAACATCCTTGGCTAGCCATATACTCCGCTCCTAGTGAGCTTACTAACATAGGTGTTCTAAGTACTTTGGTGGGCAGGTTATACTTATCCACAAATCCCCTTGATATGTATGAATGCGATGCACTAGTATCGAAAAGAACGAGTGCAGTAAATGACTTAACCAAAAACTTACCGATTACTGCATCCGGCTGCTCTTCAACCTCCTCCACGTTAACGTGGTTCACCTGTCCCCTGTTGAAAGGGTTCAGCTTCTTCCCAGAGCTTCCCTTGCCATTTCCATTCTAGGATTCAGGACATTCATTGGCATAATGTCCGGTCTTCTAGCACTTAAAACAAGTGACTTGGCTCAGGTCTCTCTTGGCTGGGGTCGATGGGTTGGTGCGGTTCTGGCCGTTGCTTCCTCCATTC